>NC_091536.1:28939696-29242727 GCF_042242935.1 Bactrocera oleae
GTTGGCATTAATTCCAAATTTTAAATCAATCGGTAGTCGAAGATCATTACCAAAAATTACCCTTGCTTCGTTGTTTCATGTACAGCAGGCCGATAAGCCATCAGGAACAAGGATATATGAGTATCCCAATCTTTTTGATACTTGTCCACAACTTTCCTCAAATGTTCTTCCAAAGTTCGATTGAATCGTTCTTCCATGCCATCGGACTGCGGATGTAGTGCAGTATACGGGTTTTACGGATACCCAGCTTCTGGCATATTTCCTGTATTAGAGCTGATTCAAAATTTCTCATTTGGTCAGAATGTAATTCTATTGGAACACCATATCTCGATACCCAATTGTTGATGAATACATCCGCTACTGTTCCTGCCTCTTGGTTAGGAATTGCGTATACCTTTGGCCATTTGCTGAAATTGTCCATGACTACCAAAACATATCTGTTTCCTAATTTACTGATAGGAAATGGACCAGCTACATCCATGGCTACTCGTTCAAACGCCGCACCTGAATTGTACTGCTTCATCTGACTCCGTAACTGATTTACGACAACCAACCCAATAAAATCTTTGTTTTAATTTCTCCATGGTTTTAGTGTAACCCATGTGTCCTCCACTTGGACCGTTGTGCAGCTCGTTGAGAACTTCAGGAATACTTACTTTTGGAACAATCATCAGAGCTCGTGAACTTTGCCCATCTTCGCTTTCCTCTCTATTTCTACTTTGTGAGCTTTAAATGTTTGATTGCAAAGCAGAGATGCAGTTTCCTGTGTCAGAGAATAAGAAACTGTTTCTGCAAACGTTAATTTTGGACATGCTAATATAGCGAAGCGTGTAGTGTTATCTCGTATTTCATTGACGAAAGTCTGAATTTTCGTGTCATCGATGTATTCTATGGATTTATGTGCATAAGCTAAGTTAGTTA
The DNA here is from genome assembly GCF_042242935.1 of Bactrocera oleae. Taxonomy (NCBI): domain Eukaryota; kingdom Metazoa; phylum Arthropoda; class Insecta; order Diptera; family Tephritidae; genus Bactrocera; species Bactrocera oleae. The sequence continues at coordinate 28,940,618 of NC_091536.1, forward strand.
ACCTCTCAATCTCTATAGAAAACTCCTGCAGAGACTCATTGGCTTTCTGGCGGCGATTTCGCAACTCGATTTGAAAGATCTGCTTACTGTGCTCACTACCATACCGTCTTTCTATTTCATAACTACTCGTCATAACTACTCATTTCATAACTACTCGTCTCGCAGTTTGGAATGGTCTGTAATATCTCCGCTGCAGATCCTCTAATGCAACGAACAATGCAGCTACTTTATCTTCAACCCAGCAGGTGGTCCTTCAGCCTATCAAACTTTGCCGAAGTGTTTCGCCAAATGGGACACCTGAACGGGTTCTTGCTGTGGAGCACCTTACAATCAAGCTCATCGAACAAGTCGTTCATACGTTTTACCAACATTTGTGTCGCTTTGACGCATTTCAATATACATGCATCCGTGCCCAATAATCCCTGCCTGAATGCCATGTCGATGCCAGCTGCTACTGATTTGCTGAGCACCTGTGTAGCTCTAGAAACGCTCATTTTCTCAAAGTTATTGGGATATATGTGGGAGGATGTCAACTTCGAACATATTTTAAAATGATGACTTACACTATCGATTGCATACAGCTTCCTTATAACCTTGAAGCTAACTATGCCATCGATAGTTTTTAAGTCGTGCTTTAATAAATTATTCCTAACTGACTTAGTCAAATGGCAATAGTCATATAGGCAATGAACTTTTTTACCATTAATTATAACATATGGTTGGGATTTTGTAACTTGTAAATTACTATATAATCGGACATTCACCGGACCTTGGTCACAAATGATCGCTTTTACATTGAGTCCTATCATTTCCAAGACTTCAATGTTTTTCTTCAATATTACATCTAAATCTACTGCGGACAGCTCTCCCTTTGCCACGTAATACGAAATTACGTATTTCCAATTAGCTGCTATAGCTTTCGCCATGAAAAAGCAGCATTTGTCGGCAATATTTAATTCCCTATTTCCGTCTCCCTTGTCAACGAAACCATCCTTACTTTTGTTATAAACGAGATCTTTTGTAATTGTAATATCAACGAATATAATTACATAGATCCGTTCGTGTTCGGACATTTCCACATTTTTCAAATTACCTAACCTCTAGGATCACTCCCTGCCACGACATATCTAATTGGGAGCGCAGTAGAGATTTTGGATGTGGCAGCGCAAACTGAAGATCATCCCTCAAGAAGTTATATGCCTTCGTTGACATATAATTAATATTTTGCGCTAAATTTTTTTGATCTTCAGTGTATGTGTTGATTTTACTGACAATCATCCTAGCAAAATTTATTGCATCCTCAGTAGCATCATTGATTATAACATATGGTTCGGATTTTGTAACTTTTAAATTAGTATATAATCGGACATTCACCGGACCTTGGTCACAAATGATCGCTTTTACATTGAGTCTTAGCATTTCCAAAACTTCAATGTTTTTCTTCAATATTACATCTAAATCTACTGCGGACAGCCCTCCCTTTGCCACGTAATACGAAATTACGTATTTCCAATTAGCTGCTATAGCTTTCGCCATGAAAAAGCAGCATTTGTCGGCAATATTTAATTCCCTATTTCCGTCTCCCTTGTCAACGAATCCATCCTTACTTTTGTTATAAACGAGATCTTTTGTAATTGTAATATCAACGAATAAAATTACATAGATCCGTTCGTGTTCGGACATTTCCACATTTTTCAAATTACCTAACCTCTAGGATCACTCCCTGCCACGACATATCTAATTGGGAGCGCAGTAGAGATTTTGGATGTGGCAGCGCAAACTGAAGATCATCCCTCAAGAAGTTATATGCCTTCGTTGACATATAATTAATATTTTGCGCTAAATTTTTTTGATCTTCAGTGTATGTATTGGTTTTACTGACAATCATCCTAGCAAAATTTATTGCATCCTCAGTAGCATCATTGATTATAACATATGGTTCGGATTTTGTAACTTTTAAATTACTATATAATCGGACATTCACCGGACCTTGGTCACCAATGATCGCTTTTACATTGAGTCCTATCATTTCCAAGACTTCAATGTTTTTCTTCAATATTACATCTAAATCTACTGCGGACAGCCCTCCCTTTGCCACGTAATGCGAAATTACGTATTTCCAATTAGCTGCTATAGCTTTCGCCATGAAAAAGCAGCATTTGTCGGCAATATTTAATTCCCTATTTCCGTCTCCCTTGTCAACGAAACCATCCTTACTTTTGTTATAAACGAGATCTTTTGTAATTGTAATATCAACGAATATAATTACATAGATCCGTTCGTGTTCGGACATTTCCACATTTTTCAAATTACCTAACCTCTAGGATCACTCCCTGCCACGACATATCTAATTGGGAGCGCAGTAGAGATTTTGGATGTGGCAGCGCAAACTGAAGATCATCCCTCAAGAAGTTATATGCCTTCGTTGACATATAATTAATATTTTGCGCTAAATTTTTTTGATCTTCAGTGTATGTATTGATTGTACTGACAATCATCCTAGCAAAATTTATTGCATCCTCAGTAGCATCTTTGGATGCAATAATTGTCCTATTCTCTAATTCAAATATTTTTTCTTTCAAAATCCAATTCTCCTGCCTGAGCGCATTCATGCGTTCATTTTGCTTAAGGGCATTCTGCTGATAAGCCCGCACAATCCGAGCACAAGATTCGCGGTCACATTTTGAGGAATCGAGGTTGAAGGAAACACTTTCTTGTTTACGCTTCACCTGGAGATCCGAATATAATTCGAATTCCTCAAAACTTAAATCTTCCCCCGCTATCTGATTCCTACATGAATATTGCCGTTTAATAGGCAGAAGGACCCTGTTTGAAGAAAAGCTACTGGAACTACCTGCATTTTCGTAAAAAAATAGTTTATGCTTCGGGATAGCCCCTTCCTTAAGTCTATTATTTGTGACATAATTTGCATCAAAATGACAATCACAACTAAACAAATTTTTACGGTCGGAGTATGTTGCACTTACTTTTAATGCTAAAACCCAACTGTTGAAGGCAATCTAATAAGTAAACATATACAAGCACTATATGTAGTTTGCCTAGAATATATAGAAGTAATAAAGGATTTCATATAAACGGCAATTTTACATAAATTTTATAATTTAAAACCATATGTAGTATAATATATGAAAATCAAAAAACAAAAATATTAAATCGGCAATGACCCAAGTTGCCATTTTTCTCTTCTGGAGTGAACATCAGAAAATTCTTCAACTTCTGATTTTTAGTATCACCATGAAGAAGCAGCTTTTGGGCAACTTGTAGAATACGCGCGTTCTTATGAATGAATTTATTGTTGGTGTTATTTGAATGCGTAGAAATATGTATCAATGAATTTGTTCAATTTGTAATTATGAATATATGGCATATTGAAGAGCATATGACGTTTGCACATACAAACAGACCGTGACATATTCACGTATTCATGTATGTAGATATGCATATGCATGAATGAATTTGTTCTTCTTGTAATTATGAATATATGGCATATTGAATTGTTTGTATGTACACAAGTCCTAGTACATATATTATATTAATCTAAATAAAAATCTGAAATGGAAAAATAGAAAACACTGAAAATAAAAAAAAACAAATGCATATAAGTAATTTTGTTATTTAAATTGTAACGATAAAACAAAAAAATTTTTTTAATTGCACACGATTTGCGAATTTACCTCCTCTTCTACCACAAAATTAAATATATAAAATATTTAAAAATTTATAAAATATTAATAAATTTGTATTAAATATGTATGTATATAATACACCACTTACACAAAAAAACACACCTAATAGTTGCCTTCAATCAATGGAATTTTAGTTTAAAATAAGTGCACCATAATACCTATTTCTTATTTATGTAATTTTTTTAGTTTACGATTTTATAGGCGTTGCGCATTATCTTACTACTTTTCTTCAGCCAGCCATTTCACATTTTTATACAACAACACTGTAACTAAGGACTTCAACAGTTGTTGTCGGTGGTCCAAGCATTCGCCAGCTTCTAAAAACCATTTTTAGTGCTATCATCTATGGCATCCTCGATGAGCTTTCGAACTCCATAGTAATGAGCATATTTTCCGAATAGCTCTTCATACCACTTCATCTGTATCCGACAAATTTCAAAAACTCTGTCAGTCGGAATGATTAGTCGCTCGGTGCAATCTTTATAGTTTTTAGAGCGTATTAACGACTCGGAGTGCTTATTTAAGTCTCCTTGAGTCTTCAACAGCTCTTTTGCACAGTTATCGCATCTGGACTTGGAGAGAAGTTTTTGGTATATCGAGTATCCAGTGAAGTTCCGCAGTATTTTCTTCGGTTTCTGCAAAGTGCTTATCGGGAATGTCAACTACATCAACGGCATGTTGCTCGGAATCATCGAGGGAGTTATGATCTTCCTCGCTGATATTCCAATCAAAATTCAGGTCGTCATCGTCTTCGCAGTTTGAGCCTTTATTATTAAATCTGCGTCTCAATATTTTCTTTGAGATAAGACGAGCGACTATGAATTGAATATCATAGGCCGATGGATGGGTATTTACCCCCTGACTAGCCCTAATTTTATAAAAAAAGTTTTCTAACGCGTCTTGGTTTAGTTTTCCTAACAACATAAATTTGACATCTTTGTGATTATCAAAGATTTATTTCGATAAGTTCATCATTGCTGTCAGGGTTATGATAAACCCTGAAAAGCATTGAGTATTTATATTGTTAGGAACCTGGATATGCGAAATGAACTGCAGGTGGTCCTTCAGCCTATCAAACTTTGCCGAAGTGTTTCGCTAAATGGGACACCTGAACGGGTTCTTGCTGTGGAGCACCTTACAATCAAGCTCATCGAACAAGTCGTTCATACGTCTACCAACATTTGTGTCGCTTTGACGCATTTCAATATACATGCATCCGTGCCCAATAATCCCTGCCTGAATGCCATGTCGATGTTAGCTGCTACTGATTTGCTGAGCACCTGTGTAGCTCTAGAAATGCTAATTTTCTCGAAGTTATTGGGATATATGTGGGAGGATGTCAACTTCGGACATATTTTAAAATGATGACTTACACTATCGATTGCATACAGCTTCCTTATAACCTTGAAGCTAACTATGCCATCGATAGTTTTTAAGTCGTGCTTTAATAAATTATTCCTAACTGACTTAATCAAATGGCAATAGTCATATAGGCAATGAACTTTTTTACCATTGATTATAACATATGGTTCGGATTTTGTAACTTTTAAATTACTATATAATCGGACATTCACCGGACCTTGATCACCAATGATCGCTTTTACATTGAGTCCTATCATTTCCAAGACTTCAATGTTTTTCTTCAATATTACATCTAAATCTGCTGTGGACAGCCCTCCTTTTGCCACATAATACGAAATTACGTATTTCCAATTAGCTGCTACAGCTTTCGCCATGAAAAAGCAGCATTTGTCGGCAATATTTAATTCCCTATTTCCGTCTCCCTTGTCAACGAAACCATCCTTACTTTTGTTATAAACGAGATCTTTTGTAATTGTAATATCAACGAATATAATTACATAGATCCGTTCGTGTTCGGACATTTCCACATTTTTCAAATTACCTAACCTCTAGGATCACTCCCTGCCACGACATATCTAAGTGGGAGCGCAGTAGAGATTTTGGATGTGGCAGCGCAAACTGAAGATCATCCCTCAAGAAGTTATATGCCTTCGTTGACATATAATTAATATTTTGCGCTAAATTTTTTTGATCTTCAGTGTATGTATTGATTGTACTGACAATCATCCTAGCAAAATTTATTGCATCCTCAGTAGCATCTTTGGATGCAATAATTGTCCTATTCTCTAATTCAAATATTTTTACTTTCAAAATCCTATTCTCCTGCCTGAGCGCATTCATGCGTTCATTTTGCTTAAGGGCATTCTGCTGATAAGCCCGCACAATCCGAGCACAAGATTCCCGGTCACATTTTGAGGAATCGAGGTTGAAGGAAACACTTTCTTGTTTACGCTTCACCTGGAGATCCGAATATAATTCGAATTCCTCAAAACTTAAATCTTCACCCGCTATCTGATTCCTACATGAATATTGCCGTTTAATAGGCAGAAGGACCCTGTTTGAAGAAAAGCTACTGGAACTACCTGCATTTTCGTAAAAAAATAGTTTATGCTTCGGGATAGCCCCTTCCTTAAGTCTATTATTTGTGACATAATTTGCATCAAAATGACAATCACAACTAAACAAATTTTTACGGTCGGAGTATGTTGCACTTACTTTTAATGCTAAAACCCAACTGGTGAAGGCAATCTAATAAGTAAACATATACAAGCACTATATGTAGTTTGCCTAGAATATATAGAAGTAATAAAGGATTTCATATAAACGGCAATTTTACATAAATTTTATAATTTAAAACCATATGTAGTATAATATATGAAAATCAAAAAACAAAAATATTAAATCGGCAATGACCCAAGTTGCCATTTTTCTCTTCTGGAGTGAACATCAGAAAATTCTTCAACTTCTGATTTTTAGTATCACCATGAAGAAGCAGCTTTTGGGCAACTTGTAGAATACGCGCGTTCTTATGAATGAATTTATTGTTGGTGTTATTTGAATGCGTAGAAATATGTATCAATGAATTTGTTCAATTTGTAATTATGAATATATGGCATATTGAAGAGCATATGACGTTTGCACATACAAACAGACCGTGACATATTCACGTATTCATGTATGTAGATATGCATATGCATGAATGAATTTGTTCTTCTTGTAATTATGAATATATGGCATATTGAATTGTTTGTATGTACACAAGTCATAGTACATATAAACACACCGTGGCAATTCACGTATTTATGTAAGAATTTCTATTTTTAGCTGCTTTGTGCAAACGAAGTGAACAATAACTGGTGGTCAAATCAAAAAATTGTATACTTACCTATGTATTATCAAAACCTCAAATATTTAACGAATTAAATGCAGATAAAATAATTTTTATTTATTTATATTTTATTAATTAATTTATTATTTAATTAAAATAATAATAAAATATACTTATAGGTATTTCTTAATTATATTATATTAATCTAAATAAAAATCTGAAATGGAAAAATAGAAAACACTGAAAATAAAAAAAAACAAATGCATATAAGTAATTTTGTTATTTAAATTGTAACGATAAAACAAAAAAATATTTTTAATTGCACACGATTTGCGAATTTGCCTCCTCTTCTACCACAAAATTAAATATATAAAATATTTAAAAATTTATAAAATATTAATAAATTTGTATTAAATATGTATGTATATAATACATCACTTACACAAAAAAACACACCTAATAGTTGCCTTCAATCAATGGAATTTTAGTTTAAAATAAGTGCACCATAATACCTATTTCTTATTTATGTAATTTTTTTAGTTTACGATTTTATAGGCGTTGCGCATTATCTTACTACTTTTCTTCAGCCAGCCATTTTACATTTTTATACAACAACACTGTAACTAAGGACTTCAACAGTTGTTGTCGGTGGTCCAAGCATTCGCCAGCTTCTAAAAACCATTCTGGAAAAACGTTTTTAGTGCTATCATCTATGGCATCCTCGATGAGCTTTCGAACTCCATAGTAATGCGCATATTTTCCGAATAGCTCTTCATACCACTTCATCTGTATCCGACAAATTTCAAAAACTCTGTCAGTCGGAATGATTAGTCGCTCGGTGCAATCTTTATAGTTTTTAGAGCGTATTAACGACTCGGAGTGCTTATTTAAGTCTCCTTGAGTCTTCAACAGCTCTTTTGCACAGTTATCGCATCTGGACTTGGAGAGAAGTTTTTGGTATATCGAGTATCCAGTGTAATACCGCTGTACTTGAAGTTCCGCAGTATTTTCTTCGGTTTCTGCAAAGTGCTTATCGGGAATGTCAACTACATCAACGGCATGTTGCTCGGAATCATCGAGGGAGTTATGATCTTCCTCGCTGATATTCCAATCAAAATTCAGGTCGTCATCGTCTTCGCAGTTTGAGCCTTTATTATTAAATCTGCGTCTCAATATTTTCTTTGAGATAAGACGAGCGACTATGAATTGAATATCATAGGCCGATGGATGGGTATTTACCCCCTGACTAGCCCTAATTTTATAAAAAAAGTTTTCTAACGCGTCTTGGTTTAGTTTTCCTAACAACATAAATTTGACATCTTTGTGATTATCAAAGATTTATTTCGATAAGTTCATCATTGCTGTCAAGGTTATGATAAACCCTGAAAAGCATTGAGTATTTATATTGTTAGGAACCTGGATATGCGAAATGAACTGCAGGTGGTCCTTCAGCCAATCAAACTTTGCCGAAGTGTTTCGCCAAATGGGACACCTGAACGGGTTCTTGCTGTGGAGCACCTTACAATCAAGCTCATCCAACAAGTCGTTCATACGTTTTACCAACATTTGTGTCGCTTTGACGCATTTCAATATACATGCATCCGTGCCCAATAAGCCCTGCCTGAATGCCATGTCGATGCCAGCTGCTACTGATTTGCTGAGCACCTGTGTAGCTCTAGAAACGCTAATTTTCTCGAAGTTATTGGGATATATGTGGGAGGATGTCAACTTCGGACATATTTTAAAATGATGACTTACACTATCGATTGCATACAGCTTCCTTATAACCTTGAAGCTAACTATGCCATCGATAGTTTTTAAGTCGTGCTTTAATAAATTATTCCTAACTGACTTAATCAAATGGCAATAGTCATATAGGCAATGAACTTTTTTACCATTGATTATAACATATGGTTCGGATTTTGTAACTTTTAAATTACTATATAATCGGACATTCACCGGACCTTGATCACAAATGATCGCTTTTACATTGAGTCCTATCATTTCCAAGACTTCAATGTTTTTCTTCAATATTACATCTAAATCTACTGTGGACAGCCCTCCCATAATACGAAATTACGTATTTCCAATTAGCTGCTATAGCTTTCGCCATGAAAAAGCAGCATTTGTCGGCAATATTTAATTCCCTATTTCCGTCTCCCTTGTCAACGAAACCATCCTTACTTTTGTTATAAACGAGATCTTTTGTAATTGTAATATCAACGAATATAATTACATAGATCCGTTCGTGTTCGGACATTTCCACATTTTTCAAATTACCTAACCTCTAGGATCACTCCCTGCCACGACATATCTAATTGGGAGCGCAGTAGAGATTTTGGATGTGGCAGCGCAAACTGAAGATCATCCCTCAAGAAGTTATATGCCTTCGTTGACATATAATTAATATTTTGCGCTAAATTTTTTTGATCTTCAGTGTATGTATTGATTGTACTGACAATCATCCTAGCAAAATTTATTGCATCCTCAGTAGCATCTTTGGATGCAATAATTGTCCTATTCTCTAATTCAAATATTTTTTCTTTCAAAATCCTATTCTCCTGCCTGAGCGCATTCATGCGTTCATTTTGCTTAAGGGCATTCTGCTGATAAGCCCGCACAATCCGAGCACAAGATTCGCGGTCACATTTTGAGGAATCGAGGTTGAAGGAAACACTTTCTTGTTTACGCTTCACCTGGAGATCCGAATATAATTCGAATTCCTCAAAACTTAAATCTTCCCCCGCTATCTGATTCCTACATGAATATTGCCGTTTAATAGGCAGAAGGACCCTGTTTGAAGAAAAGCTACTGGAACTACCTGTAAAAAAATAGTTTATGCTTCGGGATAGCCCCTTCCTTAAGTCTATTATTTGTGGCATAATTTGCATCAAAATGACAATCACAACTAAACAAATTTTTACGGTCGGAGTATGTTGCACTTACTTTTAATGCTAAAACCCAACTGTTGAAGGCAATCTAATAAGTAAACATATACAAGCACTATATGTAGTTTGCCTAGAATATATAGAAGTAATAAAGGATTTCATATAAACGGCAATTTTACATAAATTTTATAATTTAAAACCATATGTAGTATAATATATGAAAATCAAAAAACAAAAATATTAAATCGGCAATGACCCAAGTTGCCATTTTTCTCTTCTGGAGTGAACATCAGAAAATTCTTCAACTTCTGATTTTTAGTATCACCATGAAGAAGCAGCTTTTGGGCAACTTGTAGAATACGCGCGTTCTTATGAATGAATTTATTGTTGGTGTTATTTGAATGCGTAGAAATATGTATCAATGAATTTGTTCAATTTGTAATTATGAATATATGGCATATTGAAGAGCATATGACGTTTGCACATACAAACAGACCGTGACATATTCACGTATTCATGTATGTAGATATGCATATGCATGAATGAATTTGTTCTTCTTGTAATTATGAATATATGGCATATTGAATTGTTTGTATGTACACAAGTCATAGTACATATAAACACACCGTGGCAATTCACGTATTTATGTAAGAATTTCTATTTTTAGCTGCTTTGTGCAAACGAAGTGAACAATAACTGGTGGTCAAATCAAAAAATTGTATACTTACCTATGTAGTATCAAAACCTCAAATATTTAACGAATTAAATGCAGATAAATTAATTTTTATTTATTTATATTTTATTAATTAATTTATTATTTAATTAAAATAATAATAAAATATACTTATAGGTATTTCTTAATTATATTATATTAATCTAAATAAAAATCTGAAATGGAAAAATAGAAAACACTGAAAATAAAAAAAAAACAAATGCATATAAGTAATTTTGTTATTTAAATTGTAACGATAAAACAAAAAAATATTTTTAATTGCACACGATTTGCGAATTTGCCTCCTCTTCTACCACAAAATTAAATATATAAAATATTTAAAAATTTATAAAATATTAATAAATTTGTATTAAATATGTATGTATATAATACATCACTTACACAAAAAAACACACCTAATAGTTGCCTTCAATCAATGGAATTTTAGTTTAAAATAAGTGCACCATAATACCTATTTCTTATTTATGTAATTTTTTTAGTTTACGATTTTATAGGCGTTGCGCATTATCTTACTACTTTTCTTCAGCCAGCCATTTTACATTTTTATACAACAACACTGTAACTAAGGACTTCAACAGTTGTTGTCGGTGGTCCAAGCATTCGCCAGCTTCTAAAAACCATTCTGGAAAAACGTTTTTAGTGCTATCATCTATGGCATCCTCGATGAGCTTTCGAACTCCATAGTAATGCGCATATTTTCCGAATAGCTCTTCATACCACTTCATCTGTATCCGACAAATTTCAAAAACTCTGTCAGTCGGAATGATTAGTCGCTCGGTGCAATCTTTATAGTTTTTAGAGCGTATTAACGACTCGGAGTGCTTATTTAAGTCTCCTTGAGTCTTCAACAGCTCTTTTGCACAGTTATCGCATCTGGACTTGGAGAGAAGTTTTTGGTATATCGAGTATCCAGTGTAATACCGCTGTACTTGAAGTTCCGCAGTATTTTCTTCGGTTTCTGCAAAGTGCTTATCGGGAATGTCAACTACATCAACGGCATGTTGCTCGGAATCATCGAGGGAGTTATGATCTTCCTCGCTGATATTCCAATCAAAATTCAGGTCGTCATCGTCTTCGCAGTTTGAGCCTTTATTATTAAATCTGCGTCTCAATATTTTCTTTGAGATAAGACGAGCGACTATGAATTGAATATCATAGGCCGATGGATGGGTATTTACCCCCTGACTAGCCCTAATTTTATAAAAAAAGTTTTCTAACGCGTCTTGGTTTAGTTTTCCTAACAACATAAATTTGACATCTTTGTGATTATCAAAGATTTATTTCGATAAGTTCATCATTGCTGTCAAGGTTATGATAAACCCTGAAAAGCATTGAGTATTTATATTGTTAGGAACCTGGATATGCGAAATGAACTGCAGGTGGTCCTTCAGCCAATCAAACTTTGCCGAAGTGTTTCGCCAAATGGGACACCTGAACGGATTCTTGCTGTGGAGCACCTTACAATCAAGCTCATTGAACAAGTCGTTCATACGTTTTACCAACATTTGTGTCGCTTTGACGCATTTCAATATACATGCATCCGTGCTCAATAATCCCTGCCTGAATGCCATGTCGATGCCAGCTGCTACTGATTTGCTGAGCACCTGTGTAGCTCTAGAAACGCTCATTTTCTCGAAGTTATTGGGATATATGTGGGAGGATGTCAACTTCGGACATATTTTAAAATGATGACTTACACTATCGATTGCATACAGCTTCCTTATAACCTTGAAGCTAACTATGCCATCGATAGTTTTTAAGTCGTGCTTTAATAAATTATTCCTAACTGACTTAATCAAATGGCAATAGTCATATAGGCAATGAACTTTTTTACCATTGATTATAACATATGGTTCGGATTTTGTAACTTTTAAATTACTATATAATCGGACATTCACCGGACCTTGATCACAAATGATCGCTTTTACATTGAGTCCTATCATTTCCAAGACTTCAATGTTTTTCTTCAATATTACATCTAAATCTACTGTGGACAGCCCTCCCATAATACGAAATTACGTATTTCCAATTAGCTGCTATAGCTTTCGCCATGAAAAAGCAGCATTTGTCGGCAATATTTAATTCCCTATTTCCGTCTCCCTTGTCAACGAAACCATCCTTACTTTTGTTATAAACGAGATCTTTTGTAATTGTAATATCAACGAATATAATTACATAGATCCGTTCGTGTTCGGACATTTCCACATTTTTCAAATTACCTAACCTCTAGGATCACTCCCTGCCACGACATATCTAATTGGGAGCGCAGTAGAGATTTTGGATGTGGCAGCGCAAACTGAAGATCATCCCTCAAGAAGTTATATGCCTTCGTTGACATATAATTAATATTTTGCGCTAAATTTTTTTGATCTTCAGTGTATGTATTGATTGTACTGACAATCATCCTAGCAAAATTTATTGCATCCTCAGTAGCATCTTTGGATGCAATAATTGTCCTATTCTCTAATTCAAATATTTTTTCTTTCAAAATCCTATTCTCCTGCCTGAGCGCATTCATGCGTTCATTTTGCTTAAGGGCATTCTGCTGATAAGCCCGCACAATCCGAGCACAAGATTCGCGGTCACATTTTGAGGAATCGAGGTTGAAGGAAACACTTTCTTGTTTACGCTTCACCTGGAGATCCGAATATAATTCGAATTCCTCAAAACTTAAATCTTCCCCCGCTATCTGATTCCTACATGAATATTGCCGTTTAATAGGCAGAAGGACCCTGTTTGAAGAAAAGCTACTGGAACTACCTGCATTTTCGTAAAAAAATAGTTTATGCTTCGGGATAGCCCCTTCCTTAAGTCTATTATTTGTGACATAATTTGCATCAAAATGACAATCACAACTAAACAAATTTTTACGGTCGGAGTATGTTGCACTTACTTTTAATGCTAAAACCCAACTGTTGAAGGCAATCTAATAAGTAAACATATACAAGCACTATATGTAGTTTGCCTAGAATATATAGAAGTAATAAAGGATTTCATATAAACGGCAATTTTACATAAATCTTATAATTTAAAACCATATGTAGTATAATATATGAAAATCAAAAAACAAAAATATTAAATCGGCAATGACCCAAGTTGCCATTTTTCTCTTCTGGAGTGAACATCAGAAAATTCTTCAACTTCTGATTTTTAGTATCACCATGAAGAAGCAGCTTTTGGGCAACTTGTAGAATACGCGCGTTCTTATGAATGAATTTATTGTTGGTGTTATTTGAATGCGTAGAAATATGTATCAATGAATTTGTTCAATTTGTAATTATGAATATATGGCATATTGAAGAGCATATGACGTTTGCACATACAAACAGACCGTGACATATTCACGTATTCATGTATGTAGATATGCATATGCATGAATGAATTTGTTCTTCTTGTAATTATGAATATATGGCATATTGAATTGTTTGTATGTACACAAGTCATAGTACATATAAACACACCGTGGCAATTCACGTATTTATGTAAGAATTTCTATTTTTAGCTGCTTTGTGCAAACGAAGTGAACAATAACTGGTGGTCAAATCAAAAAATTGTATACTTACCTATGTAGTATCAAAACCTCAAATATTTAACGAATTAAATGCAGATAAATTAATTTTTATTTATTTACATTTTATTAATTAATTTATTATTTAATTAAAATAATAATAAAATATACTTATAGGTATTTCTTAATTATATTATATTAATCTAAATAAAAATCTGAAATGGAAAAATAGAAAACACTGAAAATAAAAAAAAAACAAATGCATATAAGTAATTTTGTTATTTAAATTGTAACGATAAAACAAAAAAATATTTTTAATTGCACACGATTTGCGAATTTGCCTCCTCTTCTACCACAAAATCAAATATATAAAATATTTAAAAATTTATAAAATATTAATAAATTTGTATTAAATATGTATGTATATAATCATCACTTACACAAAAAAACACACCTAATAGTTGCCTTCAATCAATGGAATTTTAGTTTAAAATAAGTGCACCATAATACCTATTTCTTAGTTTTGTAATTTTTTTAGTTTACGATTTTATAGGCGTTGCGCATTATCTTACTACTTTTCTTCAGCCAGCCATTTCACATTTTTATACAACAACACTGTAACTAAGGACTTCAACAGTTGTTGTCGGTGGTCCAAGCATTCGCCAGCTTCTAAAAACCATTCTGGAAAAACGTTTTTAGTGCTATCATCTATGGCATCCTCGATGAGCTTTCGAACTCCATAGTAATGCGCATATTTTCCGAATAGCTCTTCATACCACTTCATCTGTATCCGACAAATTTCAAAAACTCTGTCAGTCGGAATGATTAGTCGCTCGGTGCAATCTTTATAGTTTTTAGAGCGTATTAACGACTCGGAGTGCTTATTTAAGTCTCCTTGAGTCTTCAACAGCTCTTTTGCACAGTTATCGCATCTGGACTTGGAGAGAAGTTTTTGGTATATCGAGTATCCAGTGTAATACCGCTGTACTTGAAGTTCCGCAGTATTTTCTTCGGTTTCTGCAAAGTGCTTATCGGGAATGTCAACTACATCAACGGCATGTTGCTCGGAATCATCGAGGGAGTTATGATCTTCCTCGCTGATATTCCAATCAAAATTCAGGTCGTCATCGTCTTCGCAGTTTGAGCCTTTATTATTAAATCTGCGTCTCAATATTTTCTTTGAGATAAGACGAGCGACTATGAATTGAATATCATAGGCCGATGGATGGGTATTTACCCCCTGACTAGCCCTAATTTTATAAAAAAAGTTTTCTAACGCGTCTTGGTTTAGTTTTCCTAACAACATAAATTTAACATCTTTGTGATTATCAAAGATTTATTTCGATAAGTTCATCATTGCTGTCAGGGTTATGATAAACTCTGAAAAGCATTGAGTATTTATATTGTTAGGAACCTGGATATACGAAATCAACTGCAGGTGGTCCTTCAGCCTATCAAACTTTGCCGAAGTGTTTCGCTAAATGGGACACCTGAACGGGTTCTTGCTGTGGAGCACCTTACAATCAAGCTCATCGAACAAGTCGTTCATACGTCTACCAACATTTGTGTCGCTTTGACGCATTTCAATATACATGCATCCGTGCCCAATAATCCCTGCCTGAATGCCATGTCGATGTTAGCTGCTACTGATTTGCTGAGCACCTGTGTAGCTCTAGAAACGCTCATTTTCTCGAAGTTATTGGGATATATGTGGGAGGATGTCAACTTCGGACATATTTTAAAATGATGACTTACACTATCGATTGCATACAGCTTCCTTATAACCTTGAAGCTAACTATGCCATCGATAGTTTTTAAGTCGTGCTTTAATAAATTATTCCTAACTGACTTAATCAAATGGCAATAGTCATATAGGCAATGAACTTTTTTACCATTGATTATAACATATGGTTCGGATTTTGTAACTTTTAAATTACTATATAATCGGACATTCACCGGACCTTGATCACAAATGATCGCTTTTACATTGAGTCCTATCATTTCCAAGACTTCAATGTTTTTCTTCAATATTTCATCTAAATCTACTGCGGACAGCCCTCCTTTTGCCACATAATACGAAATTACGTATTTCCAATTAGCTCTATAGCTTTCGCCATGAAAAAGCAGCATTTGTCGGCAATATTTAATTCCCTATTTCCGTCTCCCTTGTCAACGAAACCATCCTTACTTTTGTTATAAACGAGATCTTTTGTAATTGTAATATCATCGAATATAATTACATAGATCCGTTCGTGTTCGGATATTTGCACATTTTTCATATTACCTAAACTCTAGGATCACTCCCTGCCACGACATATCTAATTGGGAGCGCAGTAGAGATTTTGGATGTGGCAGCGCAAACTGAAGATCATCCCTCAAGAAGTTATATGCCTTCGTTGACATATAATTAATATTTTGCGCTAAATTTTTTTGATCTTCAGGGTATGTATTGATTGTACTGACAATCATCCTAGCAAAATTTATTGCATCCTCAGTAGCATCTTTGGATGCAATAATTGTCCTATTCTCTAATTCAAATATTTTTTCTTTCAAAATCCTATTCTCCTGCCTGAGCGCATTCATGCGTTCATTTTGCTTAAGGGCATTCTGCTGATAAGCCCGCACAATCCGAGCACAAGATTCGCGGTCACATTTTGAGGAATCGAGGTTGAAGGAAACACTTTCTTGTTTACGCTTCACCTGGAGATCCGAATATAATTCGAATTCCTCAAAACTTAAATCTTCCCCCGCTATCTGATTCCTACATGAATATTACCGTTTAATAGGCAGAAGGACCCTGTTTGAAGAAAAGCTACTGGAACTACCTGCCTTTTCGTAAAAAAATAGTTTATGCTTCGGGATAGCTCCTTCCTTAAGTCTATTATTTGTGACATAATTTGCATCAAAATGACAATCACAACTAAACAATTTTTTACGGTCGGAGTATGTTGCACTTATTTTTAATGCTAAAACCCAACTGTTGAAGGCAATTTAATAAGTAAACATATACAAGCACTATATGTAGTTTGCCTAGAATATATAGAAGTAATAAAGGATTTCATATAAACGACAATTTTACATAAATTTTATAATTTAAAACCATATGTAGTATAATATATGAAAATCAAAAAACAAAAATATTAAATCGGCAATGACCCAAGTTGCCATTTTTCTCTTCTGGAGTGAACATCAGAAAATTCTTCAACTTCTGATTTTTAGTATCACCATGAAGAAGCAGCTTTTGGGCAACTTGTAGAATACGCGCGTTCTTATGAATGAATTTATGGTTGGTGTTATTTGAATGCGTAGAAATATGTATGAATGAATTTGTTCTTTTTGTAATTATGAATATATGGCATATTGAAGAGCATATGACGTTTGCACATACAAACAGACCGTGACATATTCACGTATTCAAGTATGTAGATATGCATATGCATAAATGAATTTTTTCTTCTTGTAATTATGAATATATGGCATATTGAATTGTTTGTATGTACACAAGTCATAGTACATATAAACACACCGTGGCAATTCACGTATTTATGTATGAATTTCTATTTTTAGCTGCTTTGTGCAAACGAAGTGAACAATAACTGGTGGTCAAATCAAAAAATTGTATACTTACCTATGTAGTATCAAAACCTCAAATATTTAACGAATTAAATGCAGATAAATTAATTTTTATTTATTTATATTTTATTAATTAATTTATTATTTAATTAAAATAATAATAAAATATACTTATAGGTATTTCTTAATTATATTATATTAATCTAAATAAAAATCTGAAATGGAAAAATAGAAAACACTGAAAATAAAAAAAAAACAAATGCATATAAGTAATTTTGTTATTTAAATTGTAACGATAAAACAAAAAAATATTTTTAATTGCACACGATTTGCGAATTTGCCTCCTCTTCTACCACAAAATCAAATATATAAAATATTTAAAAATTTATAAAATATTAATAAATTTGTATTAAATATGTATGTATATAATCATCACTTACACAAAAAAACACACCTAATAGTTGCCTTCAATCAATGGAATTTTAGTTTAAAATAAGTGCACCATAATACCTATTTCTTATTTTTGTAATTTTTTTAGTTTACGATTTTATAGGCGTTGCGCATTATCTTACTACTTTTCTTCAGCCAGCCATTTCACATTTTTATACAACAACACTGTAACTAAGGACTTCAACAGTTGTTGTCGGTGGTCCAAGCATTCGCCAGCTTCTAAAAACCATTCTGGAAAAACGTTTTTAGTGCTATCATCTATGGCATCCTCGATGAGCTTTCGAACTCCATAGTAATGCGCATATTTTCCGAATAGCTCTTCATACCACTTCATCTGTATCCGACAAATTTCAAAAACTCTGTCAGTCGGAATGATTAGTCGCTCGGTGCAATCTTTATAGTTTTTAGAGCGTATTAACGACTCGGAGTGCTTATTTAAGTCTCCTTGAGTCTTCAACAGCTCTTTTGCACAGTTATCGCATCTGGACTTGGAGAGAAGTTTTTGGTATATCGAGTATCCAGTGTAATACCGCTGTACTTGAAGTTCCGCAGTATTTTCTTCGGTTTCTGCAAAGTGCTTATCGGGAATGTCAACTACATCAACGGCATGTTGCTCGGAATCATCGAGGGAGTTATGATCTTCCTCGCTGATATTCCAATCAAAATTCAGGTCGTCATCGTCTTCGCAGTTTGAGCCTTTATTATTAAATCTGCGTCTCAATATTTTCTTTGAGATAAGACGAGCGACTATGAATTGAATATCATAGGCCGATGGATGGGTATTTACCCCCTGACTAGCCCTAATTTTATAAAAAAAGTTTTCTAACGCGTCTTGGTTTAGTTTTCCTAACAACATAAATTTAACATCTTTGTGATTATCAAAGATTTATTTCGATAAGTTCATCATTGCTGTCAGGGTTATGATAAACTCTGAAAAGCATTGAGTATTTATATTGTTAGGAACCTGGATATACGAAATCAACTGCAGGTGGTCCTTCAGCCTATCAAACTTTGCCGAAGTGTTTCGCTAAATGGGACACCTGAACGGGTTCTTGCTGTGGAGCACCTTACAATCAAGCTCATCGAACAAGTCGTTCATACGTCTACCAACATTTGTGTCGCTTTGACGCATTTCAATATACATGCATCCGTGCCCAATAATCCCTGCCTGAATGCCATGTCCATGCCAGCTGCTACTGATTTGCTGAGCACCTGTGTAGCTCTAGAAACGCTCATTTTCTCGAAGTTATTGGGATATATGTGGGAGGATGTCAACTTCGGACATATTTTAAAATGATGACTTACACTATCGATTGCATACAGCTTCCTTATAACCTTGAAGCTAACTATGCCATCGATAGTTTTTAAGTCGTGCTTTAATAAATTATTCCTAACTGACTTAATCAAATGGCAATAGTCATATAGGCAATGAACTTTTTTACCATTGATTATAACATATGGTTCGGATTTTGTAACTTTTAAATTACTATATAATCGGACATTCACCAGACCTTGATCACAAATGATCGCTTTTACATTGAGTCCTATCATTTCCAAGACTTCAATGTTTTTCTTCAATATTTCATCTAAATCTACTGCGGACAGCCCTCCTTTTGCCACATAATACGAAATTACGTATTTCCAATTAGCTCTATAGCTTTCGCCATGAAAAAGCAGCATTTGTCGGCAATATTTAATTCCCTATTTCCGTCTCCCTTGTCAACGAAACCATCCTTACTTTTGTTATAAACGAGATCTTTTGTAATTGTAATATCATCGAATATAATTACATAGATCCGTTCGTGTTCGGATATTTGCACATTTTTCATATTACCTAAACTCTAGGATCACTCCCTGCCACGACATATCTAATTGGGAGCGCAGTAGAGATTTTGGATGTGGCAGCGCAAACTGAAGATCATCCCTCAAGAAGTTATATGCCTTCGTTGACATATAATTAATATTTTGCGCTAAATTTTTTTGATCTTCAGGGTATGTATTGATTGTACTGACAATCATCCTAGCAAAATTTATTGCATCCTCAGTAGCATCTTTGGATGCAATAATTGTCCTATTCTCTAATTCAAATATTTTTTCTTTCAAAATCCTATTCTCCTGCCTGAGCGCATTCATGCGTTCATTTTGCTTAAGGGCATTCTGCTGATAAGCCCGCACAATCCGAGCACAAGATTCGCGGTCACATTTTGAGGAATCGAGGTTGAAGGAAACACTTTCTTGTTTACGCTTCACCTGGAGATCCGAATATAATTCGAATTCCTCAAAACTTAAATCTTCCCCCGCTATCTGATTCCTACATGAATATTACCGTTTAATAAGCAGAAGGACCCTGTTTGAAGAAAAGCTACTGGAACTACCTGCCTTTTCGTAAAAAAATAGTTTATGCTTCGGGATAGCTCCTTCCTTAAGTCTATTATTTGTGACATAATTTGCATCAAAATGACAATCACAACTAAACAATTTTTTACGGTCGGAGTATGTTGCACTTATTTTTAATGCTAAAACCCAACTGTTGAAGGCAATTTAATAAGTAAACATATACAAGCACTATATGTAGTTTGCCTAGAATATATAGAAGTAATAAAGGATTTCATATAAACGACAATTTTACATAAATTTTATAATTTAAAACCATATGTAGTATAATATATGAAAATCAAAAAACAAAAATATTAAATCGGCAATGACCCAAGTTGCCATTTTTCTCTTCTGGAGTGAACATCAGAAAATTCTTCAACTTCTGATTTTTAGTATCACCATGAAGTAGCAGCTTTTGGGCAACTTGTAGAATACGCGCGTTCTTATGAATGAATTTATTGTTGGTGTTATTTGAATGCGTAGAAATATGTATCAATGAATTTGTTCTTTTTGTAATTATGAATATATGGCATATTGAAGAGCATATGACGTTTGCACATACAAACAGACCGTGACATATTCACGTATTCAAGTATGTAGATATGCATATGCATAAATGAATTTTTTCTTCTTGTAATTATGAATATATGGCATATTGAATTGTTTGTATGTACACAAGTCATAGTACATATAAACACACCGTGGCAATTCACGTATTTATGTATGAATTTCTATTTTTAGCTGCTTTGTGCAAACGAAGTGAACAATAACTGGTGGTCAAATCAAAAAATTGTATACTTACCTATGTAGTATCAAAACCTCAAATATTTAACGAATTAAATGCAGATAAATTAATTTTTATTTATTTACATTTTATTAATTAATTTATTATTTAATTAAAATAATAATAAAATATACTTATAGGTATTTCTTAATTATATTATATTAATCTAAATAAAAATCTGAAATGGAAAAATAGAAAACACTGAAAATAAAAAAAAAACAAATGCATATAAGTAATTTTGTTATTTAAATTGTAACGATAAAACAAAAAAATATTTTTAATTGCACACGATTTGCGAATTTGCCTCCTCTTCTACCACAAAATCAAATATATAAAATATTTAAAAATTTATAAAATATTAATAAATTTGTATTAAATATGTATGTATATAATCATCACTTACACAAAAAAACACACCTAATAGTTGCCTTCAATCAATGGAATTTTAGTTTAAAATAAGTGCACCATAATACCTATTTCTTATTTTTGTAATTTTTTTAGTTTACGATTTTATAGGCGTTGCGCATTATCTTACTACTTTTCTTCAGCCAGCCATTTCACATTTTTATACAACAACACTGTAACTAAGGACTTCAACAGTTGTTGTCGGTGGTCCAAGCATTCGCCAGCTTCTAAAAACCATTCTGGAAAAACGTTTTTAGTGCTATCATCTATGGCATCCTCGATGAGCTTTCGAACTCCATAGTAATGCGCATATTTTCCGAATAGCTCTTCATACCACTTCATCTGTATCCGACAAATTTCAAAAACTCTGTCAGTCGGAATGATTAGTCGCTCGGTGCAATCTTTATAGTTTTTAGAGCGTATTAACGACTCGGAGTGCTTATTTAAGTCTCCTTGAGTCTTCAACAGCTCTTTTGCACAGTTATCGCATCTGGACTTGGAGAGAAGTTTTTGGTATATCGAGTATCCAGTGTAATACCGCTGTACTTGAAGTTCCGCAGTATTTTCTTCGGTTTCTGCAAAGTGCTTATCGGGAATGTCAACTACATCAACGGCATGTTGCTCGGAATCATCGAGGGAGTTATGATCTTCCTCGCTGATATTCCAATCAAAATTCAGGTCGTCATCGTCTTCGCAGTTTGAGCCTTTATTATTAAATCTGCGTCTCAATATTTTCTTTGAGATAAGACGAGCGACTATGAATTGAATATCATAGGCCGATGGATGGGTATTTACCCCCTGACTAGCCCTAATTTTATAAAAAAAGTTTTCTAACGCGTCTTGGTTTAGTTTTCCTAACAACATAAATTTAACATCTTTGTGATTATCAAAGATTTATTTCGATAAGTTCATCATTGCTGTCAGGGTTATGATAAACCCTGAAAAGCATTGAGTATTTATATTGTTAGGAACCTGGATATACGAAATGAACTGCAGGTGGTCCTTCAGCCTATCAAACTTTGCCGAAGTGTTTCGCTAAATGGGACACCTGAACGGGTTCTTGCTGTGGAGCACCTTACAATCAAGCTCATCGAACAAGTCGTTCATACGTCTACCAACATTTGTGTCGCTTTGACGCATTTCAATATACATGCATCCGTGCCCAATAATCCCTGCCTGAATGCCATGTCCATGCCAGCTGCTACTGATTTGCTGAGCACCTGTGTAGCTCTAGAAACGCTCATTTTCTCGAAGTTATTGGGATATATGTGGGAGGATGTCAACTTCGGACATATTTTAAAATGATGACTTACACTATCGATTGCATACAGCTTCCTTATAACCTTGAAGCTAACTATGCCATCGATAGTTTTTAAGTCGTGCTTTAATAAATTATTCCTAACTGACTTAATCAAATGGCAATAGTCATATAGGCAATGAACTTTTTTACCATTGATTATAACATATGGTTCGGATTTTGTAACTTTTAAATTACTATATAATCGGACATTCACCAGACCTTGATCACAAATGATCGCTTTTACATTGAGTCCTATCATTTCCAAGACTTCAATGTTTTTCTTCAATATTTCATCTAAATCTACTGTGGACAGCCCTCCCATAATACGAAATTACGTATTTCCAATTAGCTCTATAGCTTTCGCCATGAAAAAGCAGCATTTGTCGGCAATATTTAATTCCCTATTTCCGTCTCCCTTGTCAACGAAACCATCCTTACTTTTGTTATAAACGAGATCTTTTGTAATTGTAATATCATCGAATATAATTACATAGATCCGTTCGTGTTCGGATATTTGCACATTTTTCATATTACCTAAACTCTAGGATCACTCCCTGCCACGACATATCTAATTGGGAGCGCAGTAGAGATTTTGGATGTGGCAGCGCAAACTGAAGATCATCCCTCAAGAAGTTATATGCCTTCGTTGACATATAATTAATATTTTGCGCTAAATTTTTTTGATCTTCAGGGTATGTATTGATTGTACTGACAATCATCCTAGCAAAATTTATTGCATCCTCAGTAGCATCTTTGGATGCAATAATTGTCCTATTCTCTAATTCAAATATTTTTTCTTTCAAAATCCTATTCTCCTGCCTGAGCGCATTCATGCGTTCATTTTGCTTAAGGGCATTCTGCTGATAAGCCCGCACAATCCGAGCACAAGATTCGCGGTCACATTTTGAGGAATCGAGGTTGAAGGAAACACTTTCTTGTTTACGCTTCACCTGGAGATCCGAATATAATTCGAATTCCTCAAAACTTAAATCTTCCCCCGCTATCTGATTCCTACATGAATATTGCCGTTTAATAGGCAGAAGGACCCTGTTTGAAGAAAAGCTACTGGAACTACCTGCATTTTCGTAAAAAAATAGTTTATGCTTCGGGATAGCCCCTTCCTTAAGTCTATTATTTGTGACATAATTTGCATCAAAATGACAATCACAACTAAACAAATTTTTACGGTCGGAGTATGTTGCACTTACTTTTAATGCTAAAACCCAACTGTTGAAGGCAATCTAATAAGTAAACATATACAAGCACTATATGTAGTTTGCCTAGAATATATAGAAGTAATAAAGGATTTCATATAAACGGCAATTTTACATAAATCTTATAATTTAAAACCATATGTAGTATAATATATGAAAATCAAAAAACAAAAATATTAAATCGGCAATGACCCAAGTTGCCATTTTTCTCTTCTGGAGTGAACATCAGAAAATTCTTCAACTTCTGATTTTTAGTATCACCATGAAGAAGCAGCTTTTGGGCAACTTGTAGAATACGCGCGTTCTTATGAATGAATTTATGGTTGGTGTTATTTGAATGCGTAGAAATATGTATGAATGAATTTGTTCTTTTTGTAATTATGAATATATGGCATATTGAAGAGCATATGACGTTTGCACATACAAACAGACCGTGACATATTCACGTATTCAAGTATGTAGATATGCATATGCATAAATGAATTTTTTCTTCTTGTAATTATGAATATATGGCATATTGAATTGTTTGTATGTACACAAGTCATAGTACATATAAACACACCGTGGCAATTCACGTATTTATGTATGAATTTCTATTTTTAGCTGCTTTGTTAACTGGTGGTCAAATCAAAAAATTGTATACTTATTATGTATTATCAAAACCTCAAATATTTAACGAATTAAATGCAGATAAATTAATTTTTACTTAAACCTTCTAAACTAAACTTATTTACACCTGAAAATATATAAAGAAGAGCTAAAAATGGAAGAACATGTAAATGTGGAAGAAAAATTTATAAAATATTAATAAATTTGTATTAAATATGTATGTATATGATACATCACTTACACAAAAAAACACACCTAATAGTTGCCTTCAATCAATGGAATTTTAGTTTAAAACAAGTACACCATAATACCTATTTCTTAATTATATAATTTTTTTAGTTTAAGATTTTTTAGGCGTTGCGCATTATCTTGCTGCTTTTCTTCAGCCAGCCATTTCACATTTTTATACAACATCACTGTAACTAAGGTCTTCAACAGTTGTTGTCGGTGGTCCAAGCATTCGCCAGCTTCTAAAAACCATTCTGGAAAAACGTTTTTAGTGCTATCATCTATGGCATCCTCGATGAGCTTTCGAACCCCATAGTAATGCGCATATTTTCCGAATAGCTCTTCATACCACTTCATCTGTATCCGACAAATTTCAAAAACTCTGTCAGTCGGAATGATGAGTCGCAGATCGGTGCAATCTTTATAGTTTTTAGAGCGTATAAACGACTCGGAGTGCTTATTTAAATCTCCTTAAGTCTTCAACAGCTCTTTTGCACAGTTATCGCATCTGGACTTGGAGAGAAGTTTTTGGTATATCGAGTATCCAGTGTAATACCGCTGTACTTGAAGTTCCGCAGTATTTTCTTCGGTTTCTGCAAAGTGCTTATCGGGAATGTCAACTACATCAACGGCATGTTGCTCGGAATCATCGAGGGAGTTATGATCTACCTCGCTGATATTCCAATCAAGATTCAGGTCGTCATCGTCTTCGCAGTTTGAGCCTTTATTATTAAATCTGCGTCTCAATATTTTCATTGAGATAAGACGAGCGACTATGAATTGAATATCATAGGCCGATGGATGGGTATTTACCCCCTGACTAGCCCTAATTTTATAAAAAAAGTTTTCTAACGCGTCTTGGTTTAGTTTTCCTAACAACATAAATTTAACATCTTTGTGATTATCAAAGATTTATTTCGATAAGTTCATCATTGCTGTCAGGGTTATGATAAACCCTGAAAAGCATTGAGTATTTATATTGTTAGGAACCTGGATATACGAAATGAACTGCAGGTGGTCCTTCAGCCTATCAAACTTTGCCGAAGTGTTTCGCTAAATGGGACACCTGAACGGGTTCTTGCTGTGGAGCACCTTACAATCAAGCTCATCGAACAAGTCGTTCATACGTTTTACCAACATTTGTGTCGCTTTGACGCATTTCAATATACATGCATCCGTGCCCAATAATCCCTGCCTGAATGCCATGTCCATGCCAGCTGCTACTGATTTGCTGAGCACCTGTGTAGCTCTAGAAACGCTCATTTTCTCGAAGTTATTGGGATATATGTGGGAGGATGTCAACTTCGGACATATTTTAAAATGATGACTTACACTATCGATTGCATACAGCTTCCTTATAACCTTGAAGCTAACTATGCCATCGATAGTTTTTAAGTCGTGCTTTAATAAATTATTCCTAACTGACTTAATCAAATGGCAATAGTCATATAGGCAATGAACTTTTTTACCATTGATTATAACATATGGTTCGGATTTTGTAACTTTTAAATTACTATATAATCGGACATTCACCAGACCTTGATCACAAATGATCGCTTTTACATTGAGTCCTATCATTTCCAAGACTTCAATGTTTTTCTTCAATATTTCATCTAAATCTACTGTGGACAGCCCTCCCATAATACGAAATTACGTATTTCCAATTAGCTCTATAGCTTTCGCCATGAAAAAGCAGCATTTGTCGGCAATATTTAATTCCCTATTTCCGTCTCCCTTGTCAACGAAAACATCCTTACTTTTGTTATAAACGAGATCTTTTGTAATTGTAATATCAACGAATATAATTACATAGATCCGTTCGTGTTCGGACATTTCCACATTTTTCAAATTACCTAACCTCTAGGATCACTCCCTGCCACGACATATCTAATTGGGAGCGCAGTAGAGATTTTGGATGTGGCAGCGCAAACTGAAGATCATCCCTCAAGAAGTTATATGCCTTCGTTGACATATAATTAATATTTTGCGCTAAATTTTTTTGATCTTCAGGGTATGTATTGATTGTACTGACAATCATCCTAGCAAAATTTATTGCATCCTCAGTAGCATCTTTGGATGCAATAATTGTCCTATTCTCTAATTCAAATATTTTTTCTTTCAAAATCCTATTCTCCTGCCTGAGCGCATTCATGCGTTCATTTTGCTTAAGGGCATTCTGCTGATAAGCCCGCACAATCCGAGCACAAGATTCGCGGTCACATTTTGAGGAATCGAGGTTGAAGGAAACACTTTCTTGTTTACGCTTCACCTGGAGATCCGAATATAATTCGAATTCCTCAAAACTTAAATCTTCCCCCGCTATCTGATTCCTACATGAATATTGCCGTTTAATAGGCAGAAGGACCCTGTTTGAAGAAAAGCTACTGGAACTACCTGCATTTTCGTAAAAAAATAGTTTATGCTTCGGGATAGCCCCTTCCTTAAGTCTATTATTTGTGACATAATTTGCATCAAAATGACAATCACAACTAAACAATTTTTTACGGTCGGAGTATGTTGTACTTATTTTTAATGCTAAAACCCAACTGTTGAAGGCAATCTAATAAGTAAACATATACAAGCACTATATGTAGTTTGCCTAGAATATATAGAAGTAATAAAGGATTTCATATAAACGGCAATTTTACATAAATTTTATAATTTAAAACCATATGTAGTATAATATATGAAAATCAGAAAACAAAAATATTAAATCGGCAATGACCCAAGTTGCCATTTTTCTCTTCTGGAGTGAACATCAGAAAATTCTTCAACTTCTGATTTTTGGTATCACCATGAAGAAGCAGCTTTTGGGCAACTTGTAGAATACGCGCGTTCTTATGAATGAATTTATGGTTGGTGTTATTTTAATGCGTAGAAATATGTATGAATGAATTTGTTCTTGTTGTAATTATGAATATATGGCATATTGAAGAGCATATGACGTTTGCACATACAAACAGACCGTGACATATTCACGTATTCATGTATGTAGATATGCATATGCATGAATGAATTTGTTCTTCTTGTAATTATGAATATATGGCATATTGAATTGTTTGTATGTACACAAGTCCTAGTACATATAAACACACCGTGGCAATTCACGTATTTATGTAAGAATTTCTATTTTTAGCTGCTTTGTGCAAACGAAGTGAACAATAACTGGTGGTCAAATCAAAAAATTGTATACTTACCTATGTATTATCAAAACCTCAAATATTTAACGAATTAAATGCAGATAAATTAATTTTTATTTATTTATATTTTATTAATTAATTTATTATTTAATTAAAATAATAATAAAATATACTTATAGGTATTTCTTAATTATATTATATTAATCTAAATAAAAATCTGAAATGGAAAAATAGAAAACACTGAAAATAAAAAAAAACAAATGCATATAAGTAATTTTGTTATTTAAATTGTAACGATAAAACAAAAAAATTTTTTTAATTGCACACGATTTGCGAATTTACCTCCTCTTCTACCACAAAATTAAATATATAAAATATTTAAAAATTTATAAAATATTAATAAATTTGTATTAAATATGTATGTATATAATACATCACTTACACAAAAAAACACACCTAATAGTTGCCTTCAATCAATGGAATTTTAGTTTAAAATAAGTGCACCATAATACCTATTTCTTATTTATGTAATTTTTTTAGTTTACGATTTTATAGGCGTTGCGCATTATCTTACTACTTTTCTTCAGCCAGCCATTTCACATTTTTATACAACAACACTGTAACTAAGGACTTCAACAGTTGTTGTCGGTGGTCCAAGCATTCGCCAGCTTCTAAAAACCATTCTGGAAAAACGTTTTTAGTGCTATCATCTATGGCATCCTCGATGAGCTTTCGAACTCCATAGTAATGCGCATATTTTCCGAATAGCTCTTCATACCACTTCATCTGTATCCGACAAATTTCAAAAACTCTGTCAGTCGGAATGATTAGTCGCTCGGTGCAATCTTTATAGTTTTTAGAGCGTATTAACGACTCGGAGTGCTTATTTAAGTCTCCTTGAGTCTTCAACAGCTCTTTTGCACAGTTATCGCATCTGGATTTGGAGAGAAGTTTTTGGTATATCGAGTATCCAGTGTAATACCGCTGTACTTGAAGTTCCGCAGTATTTTCTTCGGTTTCTGCAAAGTGCTTATCGGGAATGTCAACTACATCAACGGCATGTTGCTCGGAATCATCGAGGGAGTTATGATCTTCCTCGCTGATATTCCAATCAAAATTCAGGTCGTCATCGTCTTCGCAGTTTGAGCCTTTATTATTAAATCTGCGTCTCAATATTTTCTTTGAGATAAGACGAGCGACTATGAATTGAATATCATAGGCCGATGGATGGGTATTTACCCCCTGACTAGCCCTAATTTTATAAAAAAAGTTTTCTAACGCGTCTTGGTTTAGTTTTCCTAACAACATAAATTTGACATCTTTGTGATTATCAAAGATTTATTTCGATAAGTTCATCATTGCTGTCAGGGTTATGATAAACCCTGAAAAGCATTGAGTATTTATATTGTTAGGAACCTGGATATGCGAAATGAACTGCAGGTGGTCCTTCAGCCTATCAAACTTTGCCGAAGTGTTTCGCCAAATGGGACACCTGAACGGGTTCTTGCTGTGGAGCACCTTACAATCAAGCTCATCGAACAAGTCGTTCATACGTTTTACCAACATTTGTGTCGCTTTGACGCATTTCAATATACATGCATCCGTGCCCAATAATCCCTGCCTGAATGCCATGTCGATATTAGCTGCTACTGATTTGCTGAGCACCTGTGTAGCTCTAGAAACGCTCATTTTCTCGAAGTTATTGGGATATATATGGGAGGATGTCAACTTCGGACATATTTTAAAATGATGACTTACACTATCGATTGCATACAGCTTCCTTATAACCTTGAAGCTAACTATGCGATCGATAGTTTTTAAGTCGTGCTTTAATAAATTATTCCTAACTGACTTAAT
Source organism: Bactrocera oleae (assembly GCF_042242935.1). Taxonomy (NCBI): domain Eukaryota; kingdom Metazoa; phylum Arthropoda; class Insecta; order Diptera; family Tephritidae; genus Bactrocera; species Bactrocera oleae. Next base: position 28,970,580 of record NC_091536.1, read on the forward strand.
CAAATGGCAATAGTCATATAGGCAATGAACTTTTTTACCATTGATTATAACATATGGTTCGGATTTTGTAACTTTTAAATTACTATATAATCGGACATTCACCAGACCTTGATCACAAATGATCGCTTTTACATTGAGTCCTATCATTTCCAAGACTTCAATGTTTTTCTTCAATATTTCATCTAAATCTACTGCGGACAGCCCTCCTTTTGCCACATAATACGAAATTACGTATTTCCAATTAGCTCTATAGCTTTCGCCATGAAAAAGCAGCATTTGTCGGCAATATTTAATTCCCTATTTCCGTCTCCCTTGTCAACGAAACCATCCTTACTTTTGTTATAAACGAGATCTTTTGTAATTGTAATATCATCGAATATAATTACATAGATCCGTTCGTGTTCGGACATTTGCACATTTTTCATATTACCTAAACTCTAGGATCACTCCCTGCCACGACATTGGGAGCGCAGTAGAGATTTTGGATGTGGCAGCGCAAACTGAAGATCATCCCTCAAGAAGTTATATGCCTTCGTTGACATATAATTAATATTTTGCGCTAAATTTTTTTGATCTTCAGGGTATGTATTGATTGTACTGACAATCATCCTAGCAAAATTTATTGCATCCTCAGTAGCAATAATTGTCCTATTCTCTAATTCAAATATTTTTTCTTTCAAAATCCTATTCTCCTGCCTGAGCGCATTCATGCGTTCATTTTGCTTAAGGGCATTCTGCTGATAAGCCCGCACAATCCGAGCACAAGATTCGCGGTCACATTTTGAGGAATCGAGGTTGAAGGAAACACTTTCTTGTTTACGCTTCACCTGGAGATCCGAATATAATACGAAATTACGTATTTCCAATTAGCTGCTATAGCTTTCGCCATGAAAAAGCAGCATTTGTCGACAATATTTAATTCCCTATTTCCGTCTCCCTTGTCAACGAAACCATCCTTACTTTTGTTATAAACGAGATCTTTTGTTATTGTAATATCATCGAATATAATTACATAGATCCGTTCGTGTTCGGACATTTGCACATTTTTCAAGTTACCTAACCTCTAGGATCACTCCCTGCCACGACATATCTAATTGGGAGCGCAGTAGAGATTTTGGATGTGGCAGCGCAAACTGAAGATCATCCCTCAAGAAGTTATATGCCTTCGTTGACATATAATTAATATTTTGCGCTAAATTTTTTTGATCTTCAGTGTATGTATTGATTGTACTGAAAATCATCCTAGCAAAATTTATTGCATCCTCAGTAGCATCTTTGGATGCAATAATTGTCCTATTCTCTAATTCAAATATTTTTTCTTTCAAAATCCTATTCTCCTGCCTGAGCGCATTCATGCGTTCATTTTGCTTAAGGGCATTCTGCTGATAAGCCCGCACAATCCGAGCACAAGATTCGCGGTCACATTTTGAGGAACCGAGGTTGAAGGAAACACTTTCTTGTTTACGCTTCACCTGGAGATCCGAATATAATTAAGAGTTCCTCAAAACTTAAATCTTCCCCCGCTATCTGATTCCTAGATGATTATTGCCGTTTAAAAGGCAGAAGGACCCTGTTTGAAGAAAAGCTACTGGAACTACCTGCATTTTCGTAAAAAAATAGTTTATGCTTCGGGATAGCTCCTTCCTTAAGTCTATTACTTGTGACATAATTTGCATCAAAATGACAATCACAACTAAACAATTTTTTACGGTCGGAGTATGTTGCACTTATTTTTAATGCTAAAACCCAGCTGTTGAAGGCAATCTCATTTCCGGGGAATGAAAAAATTATTTTTTTTCATTCGATGGACATCCCTCAACGCAACAGGTTCGTCTATCCGTTTTCGATTGAGGAACAATATCAATCGAATTTCCTATCTTATTAATATATATTTAATATATGTATTAACATAATTTATATTTAAGATACTACTTCTATTAATAACAATAATATAATATATACGTACTTAGTTAAACTAATTAATAATATTTTATGTTTATATACATAATGTGAATATACACAAAATGTCATTCGAAATGAATGCCCCCAACAGCAAAAAAAACGAATACATAAACCCCGATAGGCACACATACATACAAGTACATACATACAATACATACGTGCATATATGCTGCATCAATATAAAAAATCACCGAAAAAATATTATTATATTTAAATTTGTTACTTACCAAGTTTAGTGTGGGTACAGCTCCAATCTTCAATTTTTTAGTCCCCATTGCATTATCTATGAAATGCGCAGCACAAACAAACGTGTTTGAGAGGGCTATGGTAAGATTGTCGAACCCCAAGTTTCGCCTCCATATACAAAAGTGCAATTTGTTAATTTTTCGGCCAAATGAACAAATTGCACTTTTTACTATCGTTGTAACACTCGCGCATACCACATTTACGCACTCGCGGCATTTTTATAATTTTTTAAATTAAAATTAAAACCGATTTAAAATTTTATTTTATTCCCGTTTGAAATTTTGTTTCTCTCTTTTAAATCTTTCTCTTTCAATTTGAATATTTTCTCAGGTAATACCCATTCAAGTCATTAGAAATTTATCCAACAGGTACATCAATAAAGATGAATAGAGAAGGAGCAAATGTTAGCTGTACTAAAATGTTAATTACGATGAGGGAACATCGAAAACGCGAAAGTTCGAAAATAAAATGTCACCACACCTATCAGGGTACGCAACGAACTACATCACTCTATAAGCAAAATGTATATACATATGTACATATGCACAGATGTTCTTTGGTATGCGCATAAACAAAAATTTAAATAATAAAAAGGAAAATAATTGACTTCTGACAAGAAAATATAAATAATGAGGGAAATAATATGAAAATATAATTAAAATATCATTTAATAAGAAAGGGTTATAAAAATAAAAAAGAGTATATAAAAATATCTGATAGGATTTGAACTTAGGCAAAATATTTTACATTGCAATAAGGAAGTTATTTGTACATATGTATGTACCTCAATATGTCTTTCGCAAAAAATCAAACATTCGCGCAAGTGAGAAAAAAACGTAGACACACCATCATCGGCCAATAATATTCAAGCGAACTCGCGGCATATTTTCTAAGTATTTCATATTACAACGATAACAAATTCATTCATAAGGAACGTGCGTCTGCTTCAAAGCGAAGTGCGTTCGTTTATGAATATGTACTGCGCTCTTGTTTCTGTGCGCCTGGTCAACCACATTTGGTTTTCATATAGAATTCCTACCGCAAATGCGCGAAAATAAAAATGAATGAAATTGAATTTAAATGTCTTCAGTAAAATTGAAGAAGTTTCACTTTTACAACTGATCCTACCATTCCGCTCGCATTTGTATGTTGCCCACAAGCTGCTGCCTCACTACGATGCTAAAAATCAGAAATTGAAGAATTTCCCTTCAGAAAGGAGAATTGGCAACATGACCTATTAGCGAGTTAAAATATTAGTTTAATTTACTCCACATTATTCACTTTATATATGGGATTAAATTATAACATTTATATAATATAAAATTGCCATTTATATGAAATCATTAACTACTTCTATATATTCTAAGTACACTAAATATAGTACTTTTATATGTTTACTTAGTATCATTTTTTCATAGTTTCTCAATTTAGCCCATTTTATCTAAATACGACGCTATGAAAATGCAGCCCAATCGGTAATCGCAATATTTCAAAAGAGCATAAGTCAACTTTCAAAAGCAAACCACTGCAAAAAGGACAAACGAGACAACATAGCCGACCGACATTGTCGTAAAATTGTCGATTGAAACAAATTTTGTCAACTCCACCAGATGCGCAAAGTTCGGCGTCAATATGTATGCGAGCTCATATGTATATATGTATGTTTGTCGACAAAGTCGTCATTTGATTTTTTTCAACAACAATGTCCGCGCGAACTCGCCGTTATTTCGTTGGCTTGCCATCATGCACAGAGGCGTGTCAAGTGAGGGCTCATAATATATTAATATGTTGTTTAATTTGTATTGAAAAATACTAATGCAATAATGACTTATTGACGTAATATAATTAATAGATACGTAAAAATATAAATACAAATAAATTCATACCTATAATCGTTTTTTAAATAAATCCGATTAATAAAAGTATATCTGAAATAATTATGTGGCAGTGCGCCCCTGACCCCTTCTTGCTTGCGATCGTTCAACCAGGGAACTTAAAACAATGAGAAGGTGCAGGTTCGACAGCGAACAATTTGTAGGAATTTATCAAGGAGTTCACCACAGATGCACGAGAAACAAATAACATTTTTCGCTTTTATAACAGCGGTGAATCTGTAAACATAACATAACATAACCAAACGGCGAATATTGAAGAGAATATAATATGTATGCCAAACTGGGGATATTGATATGCTATTTGAAACATATTCCTTTTATTGAACTATTATTTATTATTTTTTAAATTATTTTATGTTAATTCATTTTTACTTTATTATGAGAAATATATCAAAATACTTTTAAATTATTACTAATAAAGTATTTTGATATATTTCTTAAAATAATTCATTAATTGTACTTGACACCATTATGGAGTCATAAAAGTACAGAATTGTGTTTTGCCGTCGGTATTTCACATTCATGCTTCAATTTTTCTTTTCAAATGCATGTGTAAACATATGTAACAGGACATACATATATTATGTCGTTTACACATTTTTATGTAGATATGTACACTCATTACTTCATGTGAAGTCTCCGTTGACACATTTTTTGCTTTTATGTCAAAGAGTCAATCTGTCGAAGAACTGACGCGACGACAAAGCGTCACAACATTGTGTTGTTGGTAGAAAATCCGAGATGTGCCATACACACTCTTACAAACATACATCGCATATGGGCAAGTGCAAAGTCAATGCGTGTACAAAAAATTCGAACGTACTTACGTAAATTCTTTGACAAATACAGTCAATCCCGGTTAAGTGCCAAAACCAAAGATGCAGATTTTTTGTGCTTTGTAGTACATAAGCGATTGTGGTACTTAAGCGAGTGGTACCAAAAAAAATTATTTCTATGTATTTAAAAAAAAATTACCGTTTTTTTTTTAAAATTAAGAAAAAAAAGTGAGATGCAGCAAGACACCGGCAGATAAGAGGGATTGGAGGAGTGATACTTAACCGGGGTTTACTGTATACATAAATCAGAGGAATATTGAATATTTTCTTTAAAAAGTTTCTTGAATTGTAAATCGACAAATTTACTATGTTGTCACTTTTATTCTAAAATATTTTAATACTCATATTTGAGGGGTTGTCACTTTTCCCTTCTAGAGGGAATATCAGAAATTTGTTCACTTTATGATTTTTAGCTTTTGCCATCGTCGCGAAAAGACGCTTGTAGGCAAACGCATGCTCGGGGAGATGTGTAAGGCGTTTGCTTTTATGAATGAAACGACTTAGCTTATTGCTTCTGCGCCAGCGTTCATGAATGAAAATGTTGTTGGTGTGTGATTTACTACAAATTTAGGATTTGTCAATTTGGCTGCCATATTGATTTCTGGTGCTGATGCTATTTGAGAAAATTGTTGTTTTTGTACAACAATGTTTGTATTTTTCCTATTGGCTGACGTACTTACGTTTGTACGCTTAAATGTATGTAGATTTGTGTATGCATTACTTATTTTGCGCGGTCATATGCATATTTGTACATACATACTTACATATAGAGCAGTGCGCTCACATGTATTTATTGATAATTGATAATATATTATTATATTATATAGTATAACATATTGATGTACATACATAAATTATTAATTCTGTAAAAATTGAAATTAGAAAATTATGAAAATAGTAAAATATCATTTTTTGCATAATCTTTCACATTTTATCAATGTAGTATTTGTGCAAAAAAATAATAATTTATAAATTTTTCACCATAAAAATCGTTTATATGGCAAAAAATAATCATGCATATGTGAAGTGGCATTTGTATTTCTTGTTTTCTCATTCATTTCATTTCATTTTTCTCTTTATATTGGTAGTTACGTATTTTGTCAGAGAACGTTGTTAAAAATTCTCATTTCTGTTAAATAACAGGAAAACTATACAGAAAGTGGGTAACTCCTTGATCTCAAATTTTCAGCCAACCAATCGAGCATCATACAAAATTCAATTTACACCTTCTCATTGTTTTAAGTTCTCTGGTTCAACTTGCTTCTCGCAAAAAGCATAGACAAAAGTCATTGCTTATGCGGGGCCAGAAGAATCAAGCAGCAGCGTGAGTGTTTTTAAGAATGTATGTGTGATTATCACATTTGTGTAAATACGCATAATAAGGTTAAATAAACCTAAACATATGAACAAATTTTCCTGATATATTTTAATTATCTCAGGAAGTAAAATATGCTATTAAAGAAATTGAATTATGATATGCTTAGACTCCAATTAATAAAATAAAAAAATTAAATTTAATTTGCATGAGTTTTAGGATTCCAACGTATAGGCCCGTATTCGGATTGAGCTTAACTACTTCACGCTTACGGCCTCAGCCACCACAAAAGTGGAAACGCGGCTGCTTACCCACCGTTTTATTGTTATGAGTGTTAATAACAATACGTGTGTTAGTAACGTATCAGTGTTGCCTCTTGGGAAAATCACTGAAGACCAAAATGCCTACCAAATCTGTTGCAAAACTACCAAATATTTTTCTCATAAAAACAGGTAGTCAGATCATATTTGAAAAATATGTACATACAAATCAATAAGAGGTGAATTCAATTTAGCTACATGCACACGTCATCGGGCTGTGGAAGTGCAAAGAAGTGTTTGAGATTAAACGACATATTTTAGCGCAAAAAAAAAGAACAACAACATTACAAATAAACAAAAAAGAAACACAAAATAAAAACTAAAGAGAAAACACCAAATATTTCCGTTATTAGTTTGCCTGCAATTGCTGCTTTTGTGCTAAAACAGCACCATGAGTAGCAGCGGCGATATCAAAGCAATTGTCGAAACAAAAGAACAAAAGAAGCAGCTCGGTAAACATTACAAAAAAAAAACTACTGTTAGACCCAACACCTTAAACAGCCAGAAGTTCAAAGCGATTTGCTGAACTTATATTCTCGATAACCGTGAAGATACAGAGGAAGAAAATGAGGGAACTGGAAATACTAAAAAATAAAGAGGAAAAGACAACACTTAAAAAATACTTACCAGTTAAAACAAGAGCGTTCTTTTAGAGTTGTGGTTCAAAATCTGCATTTTTCTACACCAATCGAAACAATTTAAAGTGAAATAGAAAAGTTAGGTCATTACGTAAGAAATATTAGCAATATCAAAAGTCGCATAACCAAGCATCCATTGAACATAAGTTTTATTGATCTGGAACCGAATAACAACAACGCAAAAATCTATGATCTGAAATAACTAAACAATGCAGTAATTAAAGCAGATTCTCTAAGGAAAGTAAATGATATTGTAAAGTGCTTTTGATACCAAGAATACGGACATACCAAGGCGTATTCTATAAAAACATTTATATGCGTTAAGTGTTCTTTGAGCCATCCAACAACAAAGTGTAAGAAAGACAAAGATTTGCCTGCCAAATATGTTAATTATTTGCAAGATCACTCTGCTAGCTACAGAGGCTGCAAATTTATCAAGAACTCATGGTAAAACAGAATATTAATATTCAGTCAGCAATCAAGTAAACCACCTTAGGCGCATATTTTCTCATCGAATAGAACAAAAGAGTTTAATGCTAACAGAAGCCGCCCATCTTATGCGCAGGTACTGCTTGAAAACCGTAATTGAAACGACCCTTTTCAAAAAATTGAAAGTTTATAAGCTAAACAGTTCGAATTAACAAATAATCTTCTTAACATGATTTCTTTGTTAATTAATAATAAAATTGTGCAAGTAGACCTTCGAATTGCTATATGGAAGCAAATGGGCTTTCCAACCATACAGAAGAAGTAAAACTTTTCCTTAATTCTAATTACATTGACATCTTTTTGGTATTAGAAACTCCATTTTACCAACAGAACACATTTTAAAATTCACGGATATGATCTAATAGTTGCAAATCATCCAGATGATAGCTCATGGGGGCTCTGCAATATTAATTAAAAGCGGTTTAAAATAAAATATTTTGGAAATAGTTAATGAAAATGCTATACAGACTGCCTGCATTATTGTTAAATCCAGTCATTTGATATTACAGTCTGTGCAGTATATTTTCCACCACGATTTCGTTTCAGAGACCAAGATTACTACAATTTTTTCAGAAAAATTGGCTGTAAATTTATTGCTGGTGAAGATTATGATGCCAAACACCCTTGGTGGGGTTCAAGGTTGGCTAATCCTAAAGGAAGGGAACTATATAAATGCAATAATACCAACAATTTTTAACGCTATCTACGGGAAAATCGACGTATTAGCCATCAGACCCCCTTAAAATACCGGATATTTTGGATTTTGAAGTATATTTTGAAGCGCCAACGAGATCATTTAGATATAATATTTCGGATAACTATAAAATAAATATAAATTGTCACATCTGGGACAGATATTTTATTATTTCAAAATTGGATAGACGCGAAATTAAATACAAATATATCTCTCGAAATTTATAAGTGGATACGGCTGTGGAATCATTTACAAACATTATTCATAAAGCAGTTAGCAGTTATGTGGTGTATATCAGCTGAGCTTAGGAACCTTATAAATAACAAGCGAAAGCTTGGGGAAAAGTGGCAAACGAGTTGAGATTCAGCAGATAAAACAAGATACAAAACAGCATCAAACCAACTTAAAAAACGCCTGTACAATATAACAAAATAAAGCAACTGCAGATTTTTTAAAAAGTCTAAATCCAAACACATAACAGCCTTTGGAGAGCCACCAAATATTTAAAACGACCTACAAGGCGAAATGTTGCCATACGTAATTAAAACGGAATGGTGTAAAAACGCCAAAACTAAGAGTTTCTAGATATACCTTGTCTAATGTGTCTTCCAATTCGTAAAATTACTGTGTTTGAAATAAAATAAGAATTTGCAAAACTGAACCAAAAAAAGTAACGGGGCTATGATAAAATTGACAGAAGAGTTACGAAAATGCTCTCTCAGAAGTGTAATAAAATTCTTAGCACTAATTTATTGCACAATTTTGAGGTTGGACCACTTTCCTCCAAATGGAGTCCTTGCTTGCTGGTTACATTTTCCAAAGTATTCGAAAGAATAATTATGAGTTCATTGTTACCAGTTTTAGATGAATACAATATAATACCGGAACATTAGTTTGGGTTTAGAAGAAAATATGGAACACCCGAGCAATGCCATCGTATAGAAGATATAATAATAAGTGTATTCGAAAATAAACTGTATTCTGCGGCAGTATTTCTTGATATACAACAGGCATTAGACCGAGTGTGGCATCCAGGCATTCGATGTAAAATAAAGAAATTGCTTCCTGCTCCTTTTCTCCTCTTATATAACAATAGATACTTTTTTGTTCAAATAGAAGGAGTAACTTCAAAAATGACACTTTCCCCAACTGAATCCACAGCGACCACGTTCTCGAACTGAATGAATACAGACTGGATGGATAATGCCCTTTCGAGTCGGTAGCTAGCAGCTCCTGTGGAAAAGACAAAGTAACGTTGGTTGCAACATACGAGGCAATCGACCGGTCAACAGCCACGCTGCACCTATACGGTCGCCTGCATGTAGTAAAACGCAGACGAAGAAGCTTCAGACATGTCATAATACTGCTCTCCGTACAATTACAGGATTCCCCCTGATGTCTCCTGTCGCACACCTACACAAGCAGTTTCTGTAGAGATGTTTTCGCAGAACAGTACGTCGGCCAGACTACGGACAGTACTCATCGACAGGTGAAGAGCTCGAGTTGCCCTAAGAATCTACTGGAGCAGATTAAACTCCTACTTATTTAGAATCGACCCCAACATACCAAATTGAACTCTTCCACCTAAGCGGGAATTAGATAGCGGCTACAACAACATCATAGCCAAGTTGTTAATTAACATGCCACGAAAACTATCTGGCCTTTTGTTAGCTTACTGCGAAGGTTTTAGGTACTTTATTGTTATACCTAAAAAAACAATTGAAAAATAAAATATTAACAATTATTTAAGGTAAAACTATAGTATTTACTTGCCCGTGAGCTTGTTTTTCTTTAATTTATTGTTTGAAGCTATGAATAATATTTTCATAGAATTAGAATTAAAGCTAGACCTCTCATTTTCCACATCTTGAGAATATTCCTAAATGAAAAATCGTTGCGCATACCTATTTAGATTTATGTTGTCAATTTCTATGATATAACAAATTTATAATTATGAAAACCCTTCTGAATTAAAAATCTGTATTACCGGTAAAAATCCCAGAACTCATAATGAACTAAACATTTAATAGGCTATTTTTCTAACTTATGTATGTGCGTTGCGTGCGTAATTGCTTATTGAGCAAAGGATAACAATAAAACGGTGGCTAAGCGGCCGCGTTTCCACTTTTGTGGTGGCTGAGGCCGTAAGCGTGAAGTAGTTAAGCTAAATCCGAATACGGGCCTATACGTTGGAATCCTAAAACTCATGCAAATTAAATTTTATTTTTTTATTTTATTAATTGGAGTCTAAGCATATCATAATTCAATTTCTTTAATAGCACATTTTACTTTCTAATATAATTAAAATATATCAGGAAAATTTGTTGATATGTTTAGGTTTATTTAATATTTTCTTATTGTGCGTATTTACACAAATGTGATAATCACACATACATTCTTAAAAACACGTACGCTGATGCTTGCTTCTTCTGGCCCCGCATAAGCAATGACTTCTGTCTATGCTTTTTGCGAGAAGTAAGTTGAACGATCGCAAGCAAGAAGGGGTCAGGGGCGCACTGCCACATAATTATTTCAGATATACTTTTATTAATCGGATTTATTTAAAAAACGATTATAGGTATGGATTTATTTGTATTTATATTTTTACGTATCTATTAATTATATTACGTCAATAAGTCATTATTGCATTAGTATTTTTCAATACAAATTAAACAACATATTAATATATTATGAGCCCTCACTTGACACGCCTCTGTGCATGATGGCAAGCCAACGAAATAACGACGAGTTCGCGCGGACATTGTTGTTGAAAAAAATCAAATGACGACTTTGTCGACAAACATACATATATACATATGAGCTCGCATACATATTGACGCCGAACTTTGCGCATCTGGCGGAGTTGACAAAATTTGTTTCAATCGACAATTTTACGACAATGTCGGTAGGCTATGTTGTCTCGTTTGTCCTTTTTGCAGTGGTTTGCTTTTGAAAGTTGACTTATGCTCTTTTGAAATATTGCGATTACCGATTGGGCTGCATTTTCATAGCGTCGTATTTAGATAAAATGGGCTAAATTGAGAAACTATGAAAAAATGATACTAAGTAAACATATAAAAGTACTATATGTAGTGTACTTAGAATATATAGAAGTAGTTAATGATTTCATATAAATGGCAATTTTATATTATATAAATTTTATAATTTAATGCCATATATATAGTGAATAATGTGGAGTAAATTAAACTAATATTTTAACTCGCTAATAGGTCATGTTGCCAATTCTCCTTTCTGAAGGGAACATCAGACAAATTCTTCAATTTCTGATTTTTTAAATCGTAGTGAGGCAGCAGCTTGTGGGCAACATACAAATGCGAGGGGAATGGTAGGATCAGTTGTAAAATTGAAACTTCTTCATTCAAATTCAATTCATTCATTATTATTTTCGCGCATTTGCGGTAGGAGTTCTATATGAAAACCAAATGTGGTTTACCAGGCGCTCAGAAAAAATAGCGCGGCGCAGAGTTATGAACAAACGCACTTCGCTTTGAAGCAGACACACGTTCCTTATGAATGAATTTGTTGTCGTTGTAATATGAAATACTTAGGACATATGCCGCGAGCTCGGTTGAATATTATTGGATGATGACGATGATGGCGTCTACGTTTTTTTTGTCACTTGCGCGAATGTTTGATTTTTTGCGAAAGATATATCAAGGGACATACATATGTACATATGTGATATCAGATATTTTTTATACCCCTTTTTTATTTTTAACCAACCCCGCTTTCTGGTAAATTATCGTCTTCTTCTTCATGATCACTGTCTTATGCTCTTGTACTAGATTTAACATATTTATACATTGATGCAAAATCAGCTAAGCAAAGAGTTTCTAACTGATCGGATCTTTGAACATAACGGTCTAAAATACTGGCTACGAATATTTCAGTCGAACCTGAAGGAAGGTTCTGAAGTTCTGCTCTATATTTCACCACACGTTCCTCAGGTCGAGAGGTATTTATAAATATTTCTGCATTACTTGCCGCTCCGAAAGATGGAGCCCAATGCAGCAATATACTGGTTCTTGTGCAGATATTTCTGTGCCTGACATAAATTTGTGACCTATATGTTTAAGTTTTTGCTTAACAGTATAATTTCCAGCATTTACCTCTGATATAGCTATGTTGAACAGTATTTACAACTTGCTCAACAGATCGAACCTCGGGGTCTTCACGCCGAGATCTATGACCTCATTTCTTATATGCTCTTCAGAAGAACAGTATTTAAATTTTGTTCAAAAGACTGTACCTCGAGATTTTCCCGCCTGGTTCTATGTTATTTGTATTGATAATTTGTTCGGACGGACGTACATCGAAATCTAATCAACGATTAGCGTGACTGACAGTATCTTGTGACTGCTCACTATCTCTATATAAAGAGTTTGCACGAAGAACTCTCATACGTCTTCTATTCTGGAGACGACTTAGTAATACAGATTTTCTACTTAATGTAGGCATAATTAATAAATAATAAACGGCTTAATATATAAAATACTTATATAATTCCGTCCGTCCGGGTCTGAAAAGTTGGATCCTAGGTGCTGTTCTCTTTCACTGTAATTGAATCCTTGCTATGACTGCTTTCTTGTTCGGTGTATAGGTACTATGGTATATTGGTGCACATATATATATGTGTTTGCTCGCCACTGTATATAATACGGTTTTGCTTGCCACTGTATATAACAATAGATTAAACAGAGAACTTAGAAGAACTAGAAGGTGCAGGTTCGACAGCGAACATTTGTAAAATTTTATCAAGGAGTTCACCACACATGCTGGAGAAACAAATAACATTTCTCGCTTTTATAACAGCGGTGAATCTGTACACATGCACTCTCTTAACATAACCAACCGGCGAATATTGAAGAGAATATAATATGTATGCCAAACTGGGAATATTGATATGCCATTTGAAATATATTCCCTTTTATTGAACTATTATTTATTATTTTTTAAATTATTTTATGTCAATTCATTTTTACTTTATTATGGGAAATATTACTTACAAAATACTTTTAAATTATTACTAGTAAAGTATTTTGATATATTTCTTAAAATAATTCATGTACTTGGCACCATTATAGAGTCATAAACGTACAGAATTGTCTTTTGCCGTCGGCATTTTCATATCATGTGTACATGTAAAGAAATATGAAAGAAAAATATTTGTAAACTTGTCTACAAACAACATATGTATGTAGATATGAACACTCATTACTTCATGTGAAATCACCGTTGACACGGTCAACCAACGATCGAAGCTCACATTTTTTGCTTTTATGTCAAAGAGTCAATCTGTCGAAGGACTGACGCGACGACAAAGCGTCACAACATTGTGTTGTTGGTAGAAAATCCGAGATGTGCCGAAAAATAAACGAACGCTCGCCGATTGTCACCGCTTCCCTTGCCGCTCTCACATTTTTGCAAACAAATCATTGTACATATGTAGGTATGTTTATATATGAGCATGCATACATATTGACGAAGATTTTTGCGAGCCACAGAATCGACAAAAGCTTTGTTGCCACTTTTTTTCTGTGTTTTGTGGGCCTGCAGGAATGTCACTTTTCCCTTCTAGAGGGAACATAAAAAAGTTGTTCAATTTATGATTTCTAGCTTTTGCCATCGTCACGAAAAGACGCTTGTAGGCAAACGCATGCTCATGTATTTATTGATAAGTGATAATATATTATTATATTATATAATATAACATATTGATGTACATATGTACATATATAAAATATTAATTCTGTAACAGTTGAAATTAGAAAATAGAAAAATATCATTTATTGCATAATCATTCACATTTTATCAATGTAGCATTTGTTCAAAAAAATCATATTTTATCAATTTTTCATCATAAAAATCGTTTATATGGCAAAATATAATCTTGCATATGTGAAGTGGCATTTGTATATTTTGTTCAAAGTGTTTACTTTTTCTCTTTACATTGGGAGATACGTATTTTGTCAGAGAACGTTGTTATAAATTCTCCTTTCTGTTAAATAACAGCAAATATTATAGAAAATGGTGAACTCCTTGATCTCAATTTTTCAGCTCTGTTAGCCGACCAATCGAGCATCATACAAAATTCAATTTGCTCCTTCTCGTTCTTCTAAGTTCTCTGGTTTAAACACTATATAAATAATACACTGAAATTAGTTTGAATACAGCACTTTGCTGGTCAAGAAATCTAGTGTAACTGAAACTAAAAACACAGTGTACTGATTTTTATTATACTTGCAACATGTTGCTACAGAGTATAATAGTTTTATTATGGTATATTTTGGTATACACAACTTACGTACTTTTGTATACCTATATATTACATAGATATTTAGTTATATTTATATTTTAGAAATTAGTAGTTTATTTCATTGTATTGAAATTAAGAGCTCGGAAAACCCCTCCGTAAACTTCTTTTGTCTAACGCTTCCTAAAAAAGGGATCTATGGTACCTATTTTGAAAGGTCTGCTCATGAAGGCTAAATTAACAATAACTTACATATAATTTAGTATGGTACACATAGCTAAGTGAGGAAATACCACTAGCCCTTCTCCCAAGGGATAGCATTACCAAAGTAGTAAACTTCAGCAGGAAGTTCCAAGTAACCCTTGGCAGCAAATCTGAGTGGAATGACTCTTCACTGGACCTACTGCTAAGGGGTAGCACCATCAAGTCGTACACCGACGGGTCGAAAACGGAGGAGGGGATTGGTGCAGGGGTCGCTGGGCCAAGCACCAAACTCTCCATTCCCATGGGAAGTTTCCCTAGCATTTTCCAAGCCGAGGTCTATGCTATAAGTCGGTGTGTAGAAATAAACCTCCAACGCAACTATCGCAATAAAAGTATCGCTATACTCAGCGATAGTCAGGCGGCACTAAGAGCAATCTCTGCCTATGAGGTCAGATCTCTTCTAGTGATGGAGTGTATAGAACGGCTGAACAGCCTATCTGAGCACAATCGAGTGCACCTTATTTGGGTGCCTGGCCATAGGGGTATAGGTGGGAACGAACCAGCTGACGAGTTAGCTCGCTCTGCAGCCTCTACAAAAATGGTAGGGCCGGAACCATACATAGCGGTTGGTCCACATACCATCAAAGAGCTCCTCCGAAGGGAGGAAAGAGCAGGCAGGGAGATAAATTTGCAACAACTCCAGGGCATGCACCATGCCAGACTGCTAATGGAGGGTTACGACCTTAAGCGGTTCAAAGCCATAATAAATCTCCCAACAAACAAATTCCGGCTACTGGTAGCGTTCTACACCGGCCACTGCAGGCTCAAGAAGCACCTCTTTAACATGGGCATAGCCTCTTCTGCAAACTGCCGGTTCTGCGACATAGAGCCGGAAACCCCTGAACATCTGCTGATGAACTGCACAGCAGTCTGCAGACGCAGAATCAAGGCCCTGGGATCCATGTTTCCACACAGGGATTGTATCGCCTCACTAGCACCCAGCAGAATTTTGGAATTTATCAACATGCTGGGCCTAGATGACACGATATGACTTAGGGGAGGGCACAATAGACCGTAGGTCGCGGTGCATACCTCAAAATTAATCTAATGGTACACACATATGTAGAGCAGGTATGTAGATTTTCTTCTTTCTGTATTAATATCTAAACCTTTTATAAGCTGCCAATGGCGCTGGGTAAATCCCAAAAAGTACTTAAATGTAATTTTCTTGAGTTTACAGTTCACCTCATGATCTTCATATTAAAATGTGTCGCAAAACTGAAATAATAGACAGTAGCATTTAAACCGATGGTGTCGCAGTTTATCTATTACCACATAAAAAGGGTCATTGGCCCTTTTGATACTACACTACTAATACTTACAAGTATTTCATGCGATTTTTCCTAAAAAGATATTTTTGCTCTATACAAAGTATAGCACTCTAAAAACATTTTTACATTGTTGTCTTATATATTATGTTATACAGTGCCACAACTACGTATAAACGCACTATTAGTTTTAATTTTGCTAACTTCTCTCTTTCTTTGCATTGCACTAATTACAACAAATTCTCTCTCATATTGTTTGTTAAACTAACGGAAATTCGGATTGAGTGCAAACCCCCACTTTTGTTGTTGTTGTTATATTTAAATCGTTGCATTTTAAATCAAATAGCAAAAACAGGCACATATTCGTTTAAACGCATCTGATTAGAGAAGCCGACAACGTGTTTGTGATTAAAAATAAAAAAAAAAATTTTTAATAAAATGGAAAATTGGTAAGTTCTCGTTTATTAAAGTTCAAAAAAGTTGTTATAATATTTTTTTTTTAAGGTTTTATTAATTTTAAATGCCAAAAGGCAGTTACTTAAACGACAGTGAAAAGGTCCAAATCAACCTGTACCACAAAGAAGGTTACTCAAATCGAGAGATTGGGCGAAGAATCGGAAGATCAGAGGTAGTTGTGCGCTCCTTTTTAAAAAAAGGTGAGAATTAGGGCGTAAAAAAGCCTACGAAAGGCAATAAAAAACTAAATTCACGCCAAATAAACCAAACTAAAACGGAAGCCACAAAACATTTTTTGAACTCCATTCAAATAAAGGAGAAGTTGGATTTACCGGTGACAACAAGGCACATTGCACACATTTTACGCATGTCACCTAACGTAAAATGGAAAAAACCGGTGTGCAAGCCTGTATTGAAGCCGCACCACAAACAAGCTCGGTTAGACTTCGCCAAAGAGCACATGCAGTGGTCAATAGAGTGGGACAATGTTGTGTTTTACGATGAAAAAAAGTTCAACCTGGATGGTCCAGACTCGTACAGTTGTTACTGGCATGACTTTCGTAACAATGACGTCCGTATGTCAAAGAGAAACTTTGGTGGTGGCAGCGTTATGGTGTGGGCTGCTTTCTCATCGAGAGGAAAAGCAAAAATTTGCTTTGTGCCGCCCAAAATGAACTCAAAAATATACACAGAATTGTTGGACGACGCTCTCATTTCATTTTTGGAAGATAAAATGGATGAAGATAGCATTTTTCAACAAGAATAACGCTGCCATCCACGTCTCTAAAGAGTCTCTGAAATGGTTCGAAGAGCACAACATCTCTCTTATGAAATGGCCTGCATGCAGTCCTGATTTGAATCCAGTGGAGAACCTTTGGGGGCACATGTCGCGAAAAATCTACGCGCAAAAAGCTCAAGGACACCTCTTTAAAACAACACTTGAGCTCAAATTGACTATTAAGGAGGCTTGGGAAGATTTGGACCGGACGCTGCTGCAGTAGTGGACTCGATGCAAAACCGTATTTTTGAGATTGTAAATAAAAATGGAGGACCAATAAATTATTAAAAATTAAATAAATGTAGCCTTATTAAGAATTAAGTTGATGCGTTTAAACGAATATGTGCCTGTTTTTGCTATCTGATTTAAAATGCAACGATTTAAATATAACAACAACAACAAAAGTGGGGGTTTGCACTCAATACGAATTTCCGTTAGTTTAACAAACAATATGAGAGAGAATTTGTTGTAATTAGTGCAATGCAAAGAAAGAGAGAAGTTAGCAAAATTAAAACTAAGAGTGCGTTTATACGTATATGAGACACTGTATATTCAACATGATATCTGAGAAAATATCCCTTTCTACTGATTATCACCAAATATTAGAAGAAATATATGTATATAGAAATCTATATCTATCTTAATTCAGGTGATGCAAACAACGGTTTAGTGAACAAAACTATACTCTGTTGCAACATGTTGCGAAAGTATGAAAGTGTTGCGAAAGAATTCAACGTTCAATATTCGATTATTATGTGGTATCTTATTAACTTATGTTATTTATCATAGATTTATTTAGTGTCAATACAATTTTTTTTC
This sequence comes from Bactrocera oleae, assembly GCF_042242935.1. Taxonomy (NCBI): domain Eukaryota; kingdom Metazoa; phylum Arthropoda; class Insecta; order Diptera; family Tephritidae; genus Bactrocera; species Bactrocera oleae. The sequence continues at coordinate 28,988,834 of NC_091536.1, forward strand.
CAAAATATTAACTTTAATAAAAAGAAGCTATTTAACTAAAACATGATATATGTGATATAAACTGAACCAAAGGGGTTAGATTTAATATGTGGAGTATATGAGGTTGCTGTTGTACCAGAGGAGCGGAAATCAGTGTAATGGTGTTATAAGTTTGAAATAAAGGTCTAGACCAATTTCATTCATATGCAGCGATATACCACATTATTTTTAAGAAAAACTCTCCATTTAATTTCTTTAAATTATCAAATTAATGAAAAAAATTATACCACAAGTAGCACATGTGACCTGGGGAAATTCGTGGACCGATTTCACACATTTGCGGCCTTAAACTATTGTATATCCAATGTTTGACGTTTATATAAAGCCAAACAGAAGTTTGAATTTTTTACATAAAGTACGGTGGAGATAGGGTAAAATATCCCCGATAATGGGTACTAGGGCGGAATACTCTTGCAATTCGCAATAATCAAAGGCTAGGAAATTCCTTCGAACCTATTAATTTACAATCAATTTTGGTATCTTCTTGACTTATATTCAAGGGCATAAAATTAGCCTCAGTTTTAATGTTCGAAGTGAGATATACATAAGTATGAATGTGATATTAACTCTACCAAAGTGGCTAAAATATATATTATAAGCTTATGTAGCAAACGTCTACCAGAGAATCGGAATTCATTATATAATATGAAGGTGTGAGGTTTAGACCAAGGTATATACTAATTTCATTCTAATTCAGCGTCAAACCACATATATTTAAGAAATCTTATCCACTTAATTTCGTTAAATTGTCATATTTTGATCAACCGGAACAGTTTAAAGTCAGGTGGAAAGGCGGAAATCATATATACTTGTATATTGGGGATAGAGAAAGATATTTATTTTGAGCTACACTCGAGAACATATTTTGAATCAATTTAATATATAAAAAAAAATATTAATACTCATTGACCAACATATTCAGCATAAAACTGGTTAAAATAACGAAAAGCATTATGGGTAATATATGGAAGTTGAGGGTAGTATTCATCCGATATTTTCAATTTTTGCCCATACCACATACTACTAACGTACCACAGATTAATAAAATGCTTCTACTGTTTCATGAAGGTACCTCACATACCATCACCAAACATATCGAGTAAAGTCAGACGGTCAAAATATCCCCCTTCGAAAATCCTGATATTAGTTACATGGGGCTAGGTAAAATTTGCACCCGATTTGATCCATTTTAGGCACAAAGATACCTTGTTATGAGCAAAACACATTCTCTCATGTTCCTTGAGATAACTCACATATTGGCCGATATATGCGGTATAAAGCCACGTGGAAGTTCAACAATCTTTATATTAGGTATATGAGGGCTATAAGAAGTATTGATCCGATTCAACCCAATTTTGACAAAAAATCATACTATTATCGAGAGTTTCATTTATTTATTTTATTATATGAATTTCAATTAAATATCTTACACATTGGCCGATATTTTCGGTAAAAAGTCAACTATAGGTTATAGGGGTCCACATATTCAGTACCTAGGGACTTGAACAGTTTTGGTCCAATTAAGACAAATTTGGTCTAAGGTGGCAACCCCGATACAATCATTGTTGCTTGATTTGCATAGTGGAAAGTGAAAGAATCAGGTGGAATTTAAAATGGTATTATATGGGAAATAGGCGTAGTCGTAATCCGATTTCGCCCATTTTCGCACTATAACATACGAATATATATAGGGATGAGAGGAATATTATGTACCGAATTTGGTTGAAATCGGCAGATCCCAAAATATGGATTTTCACCTAAATGTGGGCGGTGCCACGACCACTGTCTAATTTTGAACGCGGTTCCTATAAAGTCATCTCATACCATCTCAGAGATACAACTTAATGTCTCTGGCGTGTTTAGTGCTTGATTTAGTGCGCTTTTAGTAGTTTTTAACAACACCGTTATATGGAGGGTTGTCACCCGATTTCACCCATCTGCCCACTGTCAATAGAAGTACTAAAAACATTGTTTCTCAGACAATTTTGTTATTATAGCTTTAGCGGTTTAGAAGATATGCACATTAAAAAAATATGGAGATTTTAGAAAAATGTTAAACTGCATATGCCCCTCTCTAATGTGATCCTGTATACCAAATAACAGTCTTGTATCTTATTGTGGAGCTTAGTTACGGCAATTTGTTTGTTTTTGCTGAATGGCGTTTTGTGGTCGTGGCAGTAATCTGATTACGCCCATCTGCAATACCAACTGTCTTACGAAACCAAAAAATATGTGTACCAAGTTTCATAAAGATATATCAATTTTTGCTCAAGTTACAGGTTGTACACGGACGGACGGACAGACAGTATGTCATATAAACTCAACCGAAAAACTAAATCTAATATATGTACATATTCAGTTGATGCGGAAAACGTCAATCAGAGGATCGGATTTATTAGGGATATGAGGCTTAGACCAAACTCTAGACCAACTCCATTCATATTCAGCACTAAGCCAATTATATAATTTTTTAATTTTTAAGAAAAATTGTCCACCTAATTTTATGAAAATATCACGCAATTTGACCAACCTAAACGGTCTAAAGTCAGAAAGAAAATTGGAAGACACTATATAGGTTATATTGGGGCTGTAAAAGGTCTGGATTTCTTGCAATAGCTCTTGATATTGCTCAGTTATACTCACAACATCTCGTTAAGCAACTTTATAAATAAATAATTCGCACACTGACCGACATAACGAAAATCATCCTAAGTAACATTATATTTGGAGCTGGGCCAATTTCAAAAAATTAAAATTTGGCATTAAACTACAGTGTTTCCAAAGTTATACGTTCCCCAAATTTCGTCAAAATATTTTACATATTGATCGATATATACGGTATAAAGCAAACCGGAAGTTAGAAAATCGAAAATAAGTTATATGGGAAATAAGTAGTATTGACTCGATTTTATCTATTTGTGACATTATTACATATTAAATCAGTAGAAACAGAAAAGGATTCTCTCTGAGTTTCATTAAGGTTTCGAATGTTCGAAAATTCTGATATTAGTTATGTATATGGGGGTTAGAACAATGTTTTCACCCGATTTTTAACATTTTAGGTACAAAGATATCCGTTGTTAGAAAAACAAACTCACTAAATTTTGTTAAGATAACTCACATATTGATCGATATATGCGGTATAAAGTCAACCGGAATTTCGAAAATCTTTCTATTAGGTATGTGGGGACTAAAGGAATTATTCCTCCGATTCAAACAATTTTTGACATTCAGGCATACTTTAGTAAAGGCACTTTTGCTTTTTCTGGATACATTGATTGGTTCTTGATTTGTATACCGGGAATCAGAGGGAATTTAAAATTGTCTTCCATGGGAAGTAGGCGTTGTTAATGGTGATTTCGTAATATACCTACCGAATTTGGTTAAAGTGGGTCGAATAGGTCAGATACAACATTATTAGAAAAACACGCTCACTAAATTTAATTTATATACTATCAGATAGACTCAGATATTTGCCGATAAATACAGTATAAATTCAGCCGAAAGTTTGAAAATATTTCTATTGGGATATTGATATGTTTATCTCTGTGTCTAAAATAGAGAAAATCGGACGAAAACTACATATATTACTATATTTGATATTCAGGATTTTTAAAACATCCGGCTAACTTTACTCCATATACATATGTATATGTATGTTTAAATTTATATATTTCTAAAATTTTTTGAAAATAAGTTCTCAAGTATACCTGAACAATGTCAAAAATAAATGCAATCAGACATTCCATTTCTCTGCCCCAAATACATCCTATATAATGATTTCCGACTTTCCACCTAACTTTTAATCGTTGAGGTTGGTTAAAATGTGAGATATTTTAATAAAATTAAGTGGGCACGTAAATTGGAAGAATATAAAATGTTAGGTTACGTCCGAACTTAGCCATTTCTTACATATTGTAAAGTGGTAGTGAGTGAAAAATGAGAACAGTGTACATATACAAATTTATTCAAGAATTATATTAATATAATATAATTTTAACTGACGCAAAGTAAAATATAATAAAGTGAATCTGTAACCTAAAACATAACTTAATAAAATACCAAACTTCATTGTAATCCATTGACGATTTCGTCGAATAATGAATATTGAATTCTTTTCCTACATTTTTATACTTTTGCAACATATTACTACAGAGTTGTTCACCTAACGGTTGTTTGTATCACCTAAGAATAATCGAGTAAGATATAGGATTTTTTATATATAAATAAGGATGATGAGACGAGTTGAAATTCAAGTGACTGTCTGCCTTTCCGTCCGTCTGTGCAAGCGATAACTTGAGTAGAAATTAAGATATCTTAATGAAACTTGGTACACGTGTTCTTTGGAAAAAATGTGAGGAGGAGTTCGTAGAAGGGCGTAAGCGGACCGCTGCCACGCTCACGAAATGCTATTAATCGAGAAATTATAAAACCTTCTAACCTAATTTCAAACCTAACGATCCTATGTCAAGTTGTGAAGATGGACGTAATCGGACTACAACCACGCCTCCTTCCCGTATGGCAAACATTTAAATTCCTTATGATTCTTTCACTTACCAGTACACAAATCAAGCACAAATGAATATATTCGGATAAAACTTTGCACAAGTAGGCACTTTAACGTATACCACCTCTAGCATACAAATTTTCAAGTTCGGAACATAATTGTTCAAGTCCCCACATATGTATGTGTGCCTAAAAGGAATAACAACTGGTGAAAATTTACCTTAGCCCCCATTTACCGGATATTCAGTTTTTTGAAACATTCGGCTGACTTTACTGTATATATATATTGTATATATATTTATATATATAGTGTAAATAAAAAAGAAATTATCACTGTTTATATTGTTAGCTACCAAAATGAAAAATTATCTAAAATGAAAAAAAAAAATTATCAGTACAATGCACAACACTGACTTTGTTACTCGTGTACACTTAATACTCGTGTATTGGTAAAGTAAAAAGTTCGTTCGGTTTTTTATTGATTTTTCAAAAGATGATAACTTTGTGTACATTTCAATTTAAGTCAAATATGCGCCGTTTTGTTCGTAAACTTATTGCCAACGAGATGCCAACTTCATTATACCCCTCTCGTAGAAGACTGCGTCCCTATTGCCAAAAAACTCGGAGAGCCAATTTTCACAGGCCTCTCTTTAGGCCTACTTCTCACCATTTAGCGCGTTCCCCATGGACAGGAAAAGATAGTAATCAATTGGTGCCAGGTCCGGACTATAAGGTGGGTGCATTAGAACCTCCCATCCGAGCTCCCGGAGCTTCTGGCGAGTCACCAAATATGTGTGTGGTCTGGCGTTGTCCTGATGGAATAAAATTCGGCCTCTATTGATCAAAGATGGCCTCTTCTTCACTCAGTAGAGGGCCCAATTGAGCGTTTGGTTATAGGGGAGCAGCTCGCAGTAGGTGATTCCTTGCTCATCCCACCAAACACACAGCAAAACCTTCCTGGCCGTCAATCAGGTCTTGGCCACCATCTGGGCCGCTTCCCCGAGCTTTGACCACGACCGTTTGTGCTCGATGTTGTCATAAGTGACCCATTTTTCATCGCCAGTCAAAATCCGCTTCAGAAACGGGTCGATTTTGTTACGATTCTGCAGCGATTTGCAGATGGAAATTCGTTCCATCATGTTTTTTGCGTTAGTTCGTATGACATCCAAACATCGAGCTCCTTTTTGAATCCAAGGTTATGCAAATGGTTCCGAACGGTTTTCTGGCTTTTCTTTAGTTCCTCAGCAATTGAATAAGTGCTCACGTGACGGTCTGTTTCCACTATTTTCATGATTTTATCCAAATTTTGAAATCGATTAAGCAGATCCCAAGATATTGGTTTTCACCTAAAAGTGGGCTGTGCCACGCCCACTGTCTAATTTTGAACGCGGTTCCTAAAAAGTCTTCTCATACCATCCCAGAGATAAAATTTAATGTCTCTGGCGTGTTTAGTGCTTGATTTATCGCGCTTTTAGTAGTTTTAACAGTACTGTTATATGGAGAGTGGGCGGAGTTGCCACCCGATTTCACACCGTCAATAGCAGTGCTAAAAACATTTGCTTGCAGTGAATTTTGTTATTATAGCATTAGCGGTTTAGGAGATATGCACATTAAACCTATTAGAGGCGGGACCACGCCCACTTTCAAAAAAAAAATTTTAACTGCAGATGCCCCTTCCTAATGTGTTCCTGTGTACCAAATAACAGTCTTATATCTTATTGCGGAGCTTAGTTATGGTAATTTATTTGTTTTTGATTAATGGCGTTTTGTGGGCGTGGCAGTGGTTCAATTACGCCCATCTGCAATACCAACGGTCTCACGGTACCAAGAAACATGTCTACCAAGTTTCATAAAGATATCTCAATTTTTACTCAAGTTATAGCTTGCACGGACGGACAGACAGTCACCCGGATTTCAACTCGTCTCTTCATCCTGATCATTTATATATATATAACCCTATATCTAACTCGATTAGTTTAAGGTGAAACAAACAACCGTTAGGTGAACAAAACTATTATACTCTGTAGAAACATGTTGCGAGAGTATAATGGTATCAAATGTTATTTTTACTTCAATGTCTTTTTTTCACAAACAATACTTGAAATTTAATGTGCGGTAAAAATGTAAATTTAACAGAATTCGGTGTTGCAACACGCAAAGTCCAAACACAATTAAAAGTGGAAAAAATCACAACCAAAAATCCGACGTAAACGATACACAACTATCCGATATATACATTTGCAACTTCTACAGAACAGCAGCGAATTGTACTTCTGTATACGACTGTGTTAAGTGTGACGCGAAAGGAGAAATAACATCGGCCAATAAAAACGCGCCACCCCGCTTCTAGTTGTTGTAGTCGCTAAATGTGCGCCAACGCAATTTGTGTTCCCGTTGACGTACATGCGAAAAATAACGTTGTGCACTTTTGCACGTCTTCTCCTTTCCAACGGTTTAAATTTTATCCATATATGTCAACGGCAACACCGTCAAAAAGGAAACACCAAACTTTTTTTGCTAGCGTTATTATATACCATATAGATACATATGTACATACATATATATACGCAAAGAGAGAAAAAACTAAGCTTCGGCGTGAGCCTTGTCTGTAAGATGCTCCTCCACCTTCTTCAATGTTTCCTCAGACGACATAACCTTCTCAACAATATTGGTTTCCACAGCAGAAATCCGTTTTATTATTTCCTCTTGTGGAGATGTCACTCTACCAAGGGTCTCCAAAATTTGATGCAGCATCATCGCAGTATCTGCATTTCCATTGCTGGATAGGGTTAGTTGGGACGCAATACGCTGCGAATACGACTGGGTGATGCTAAATGACCTCATCTATAATTCGACCTACTAAATACTTAAACCAGATGAGAACACCAAAGGCTCACTAAAAACATCACCAACTGGTTAGTTTACAATTTTTAAATAGCCCTTTTATTGCTAACAAAATCTATCTTTTCCTTTTTATAAGTAGTAATAAATTTCGTAAAATTTTTTCGTTCTTCTACCTCAAATATAATTTTTGCCAAATCTAGGGTTACTAATAGTTTTTTTTTTTTATATATTGCATATGATTTTTTATTATATTTATATAATAAATATTTTTTACAAAATCACTCAAATGTAAAAGACCATGAGTATTAAAACTAATTAAATGTTCTCCATAAAAATTACTATACAACTTAGCAAATTCTTTTAACATTTCGTTAGCTACATTGGAATCTCCTCTAGAAGATTATATATAATATTATATTGTATATAGATTGTAATAAAAATTGACGGTGTTCTGTTGACTTCCAGTTGCTTACTTCGTCCAGATTTCTACTGCGTCTGAAAAATTCAGGGGAAGTAGAGAAACTATCAACTGATAAGATGTAAATAAAGCGACAGCTGAGAGGTGTCCATGTAAAAATGTTAAGGGGAGTTCCGAGTTGAACTTCTAATGGCATCCAAGATGGCCGGCTTTTGACCGGAATATGGTTTCATCATTTTAATATATATATTCCTAAGGACCGGGTATTATTGGCAAATTCCTGAATAATTATGATTTATATTTATGCCTCTTTTGAACTGTGGTCAAATAATAAATATTCACCACAGAAACTGGTGTTTTATAAATTTGTAAAACTGAACCTAGTAAAAAGATTGAATTTCATCAGCACAACATTAAATATCATCAAGGTACATACATTTTTGTAATAAATAATCCAAACAAATCAAACATTTCGTAATACACAGATAAACGAGGATTTCTGTGATGGTGAGGATGGTGATGAACTGGGAACATCATCTTGCTCGAAATTGCTGCAGTTGGAAAAATTTATGTTCAAAGATGAGAATTCCGTGAGCGGAGAGATTATTCATATCCTAATTTATGAAGTCAAAGGTCGGGAATAAACCCGCTCAGAAACCTGAAATCATTTATAAAACAAATATCGCGTTTGCAGAAACAAGTTCAAAAGGTATAACAAGTCCTACGAAATGGACTGGGAGACTTTTAAGACATAAATTTATTAAATTTGTATTAAAGTAGGTAGGAATCCTACCCCTTCAGGCTCAAGGTTCGGACCTCTGTAGTCTTGCTATGTCAATGAAACTACTTATGTCCGCTATGCTTTTTGTGGACAGCCATTCAAATATTGTTATAGGGCAGCGCGTGTTCTCCAATTGGCCAGTGCCCCGTTATAGTAGATGTATGTGGAAATACTGTCCCTGGACCTATGTAATAAGCCCTTGGTTCTAGTCTTATCATACCTGGGCCATACCTGCCTCGTTATCTAGCAGTTGGTTATTGATTTCCATCTTCACTGAGCTATTTAAACAAAGCTCTCTTTTGGTCGTCCCCTTGGACATGGTATCAACTCCACTTCGAATTCATCTAAAGAGGCTCCTAGTTTGGAGAACTCGTCTGCTTTTTCGTTACCGAAAATGTTCCTGTGGTCGCGAGCCCAAATTAAGGACAAGTGAAGTTGACCTGCCAGTGAGCTTAAAGCAGCCGCCTGGCTATCTGTGTATATGGTTGCTTTCTGTAACCTCCCGTAGTAATTCAATAGAGCACCATAGACTCTCTATATACTTAGTACTTAGTACTTCCGCTCGGAAGATGCTGGCTAAGTTTGATAGAGAGAGATAGATTTCGTGATCATCAGAGTACAGACCCGCCCCTACCACGCAGTCCATTTTGGAAGCGTCAGTATAGACAGAGTCTCCATTCACTAGAGGGTGGCTGTTGAAATCTAACCATAGGAGGATATAGTCTCTTTTGCTAATGTTTATTTGATTCAGGATAGCGCTGTGTCCATAATCTTTCTTTTTCCTTTTCCAACCTTCTAATTCCTGTATTCTTATAGCAGATCTTGCTGCCACCTTCCGAGTAAAGACGTCTATGGGCAGCCAATGCAGGAGTATATTGAGCGCATAAGTCGGACATGATTTAAAAGCTCCGGTAACCCCTGCACGGGCTGTTCTATGTACTCCAGCTAGTTTCTTTAATGCTGGCTACCAAACCAGCAGTTTGTTAGAATTGGTAAGGTATCTGCTAGGATTTATCTTATGTGCAAGTAAATTAGCCTTTCTAGAACCTTCAGCATGAAGGAAGTGCGACTTATAGGTCTAAAATATTTTGCGTTATCATGTGTTCTTCTGCCCGGGATGGGGAGGAACACCACCTTGACTCTTTTCCAGCTTCTTGGGATGTACTTATATACTTTTTCCAGCCTTAAAACCATAGGTTCTTTTAACTTGTGCATCATTATGGGAATAATCCCTTCCGGACCCGATTTAAATACCAAAAAGCTATTTATAGCGTATATAATTTTCTTCTTGCTTACTATGTGGTCGGATCGTTTTGCCGTATTTGCAGATATGTAAGGTTGTGTATCCACAACGGTTTGCTGACTACCAGGGAAGTGTGTTTCCAGGAGTTCCAGGAGAGATTCTCCAGCAGAGGAGGTCCAGGCTCCACCCTTCGTCTTTAGGTAGGATATATTGATGCGTTCCTTTAACAGTATCCTACTCAGTTTAACTGCCTCTTTGCAGTTTTCTAGCTATGTGCAGAAATACTGCCAAGAATCTGCCTTATTTTTAAGGTCACCGCTCCACTAAAAACCTTGCTCCTTTTTTCGACGGTTAACGGTGTTGATTGATTGAAAAATATGGTTAAGATCTTTTCTAACTTTTCCAATGCGTTTTTATATTTCTTGATGATAATACATGCCCTCGGTTTACTTTCATTTTGCTTTTAATAGATGTTATAATCACTGCTGTTTAGCCCTTTGATCACATCGTCTTTCACCCAGGAATGTTGGATTACACTGATATCGATACCCCTCTCACTAAATAGGGTTGTCAGATTTTCTGTAGCACTTTTTGAGTGCTGCATATTTATCTGAACGCAGCGCTTCCTTAGCAACTGGCTGGCGTCGTCGCCCTCTTTCGTCAGCCGTTTCGTCGCCTTGGAAGATTTTTAGTCTGGCCTGATTTTATTATCAGCCTTCAATAGAGGCTCTATCGACTCCTCGCAGATGGCCACTAGTCTTGCTTAAAAGGCTTTTCTTCCTTTATCAGCGCTTTAAATCCTCTTTATCAATAGAGGTGCCTGCAGCCTGGTATTTGGCCATCTTGCCTAATATGAATATAGCTTTCTGGTACCGGCTTTTCCTCACCTGATTTAGCGACTTTTTCCTCTTATTCCGGAGACCCTCCCCTTTGACATATTAATATCCATATTAAGGCTGTGGGTATTTTGGTTGGTACCCGCTGTGATCTCCCGCGTCATATGGCTGGTACAGTCGGGAGCACTCTTAATCGTCTCTTGATTGGAGGCGAGGAGAGTGCCTTCATCGGACTCCGTTAGGAGTTCTATACGTCGTTGTCTTGACCGTTGTCTCTGTCAGAGCGTTTGTCTTCGAAGTATTTGTGTTGGTTTTCAGTTCCCTTATTATATCCCACGAGTAAGCAGGAAGGGGTTGGTAGTTTAGGAACCGTTCGCGATCAGTTTTTTTGTTACCGCCAACTGACCATTCAGCCATCAACACGGGTTCCTCGACACCTTGGCTTAGGGTGGCGTTGGTGCGGGTGTCCTCACAATTCCACAATATTGGAAGGGCGTAAAACTGAGGGTTTATTCATTCATGTCCCTATTGTCGCAATCATGGGGTTTCCCTCTAAGTTCGTAAAAGGAATGTGCGTACCCACTAGGGTTGCACCCATTACTTTTTTTTAATCCCCTTCGTCCCGGCAAGGCGACCAACGCTGAAGGAGAAACCTGTAGAAATTACAGAACCTATTTTCACCCCGTCCTTAATAACCGATGATCAATATATCGATTTAGCAGAACTTTATAAAAATTTTCCATGTCTATGGGATGAAAATGACATTACATATAGCTTATATAATCGATGCCGTGATGCTTTATAATGCATATATAGTGATATTATTTTGGAAAATGGTATACATATGTATGACACAAAAAGATTTTGCAAGTGAAGTTGCGAAAAATATGTTCCAATGAATAGAAACAAAATTGCGTGGTAAACGAAACAAAATTGATTATACCTACCTACCGGATTTATACATTATGAATATTTTGCGAATTCTACAAAAAATTTATTAAAGAAGTAGACAGACTAGATTTAAAAACGAAACCTACAACTATATAATAATATGGTAAAACACGTAAAGTGTCGTTAATAAAATATTGTACATATTTTTATCGCTAAGTGCTGAAATATAAAACGTAAATAAAATTTGTGATTAAAAAAATGTATACTTAACTATAGGAAAAATTCTTCCTATAATTATCTCTTAATATATTATATAATATCTTACAATGATAAATTTTGTTTTATTGTTCAAAAGAATTATTATGATTTGTAATACCGAATTCTGTTACAATAGATATTTTTTTCCGGTCCACTCATAGTAAAATTTAATTTCAAGTTTGTCCATGAATAAGTTACTTAAGACGTTTACCAATATACTGCATATTTATCTATATTAAGATGGTATAATTTTATTTATACTATGTTCGCACCGACACAAAATTCGTGTTTTCATAGACAAAAGAGGTTTTCACGCGAAAACTTGTGTTTTCATCCATACAAAATCTGTCAAACAAAAACACAGTTTTCGCTGAAAACCCCTTGAAAACTTACATTCCACTCATTATAATCGGTGCCTGCTCTAGTTTAATCGATATTATTAGAAGACATATTTTGCCAGCCCTAAATGACAGTTGACAATTTGTTTACATTTCATAATTGGCCTAAACGTACCCTACAAGAAACTGCTGATGGGTTCACCAATACACTCACATTTGATATGTCAGTAAGTTAATTTCCATTTGCAGTTTTAAATTCAGAACTATCCACTGATTGGAGAAAGACGTACGCAGAGCTGTTGAGAGGAGGAGATGGCACCAAGTGAAAATTTATTTTTATATTTTCATAATTTATTATATTTTTGGTTGCATTCCTTTTTATATTTAAGTATATTATTGTATTATAACTAATTTTAATTAAAAGTTTGAAATTTATTAAAGAAATAAAAATTATATTATCTACCGCGCAAAAGAATTTTTCACTTCTGATAGCCTTTCAGTCATAACTGACAATTTTCAGCTATGACGGATTTATGGTCAGCTTTGACTATCATATTACCCATCAGATGACCGTCACTATGTTCGCACCGAAATTGAAATCCTCTTGAAAACACAATTTGTGGATTGTGGAACTAAAGTCGTTCTGACCGACATTGTGTGTTTTCGATGAGTTTTCATTGACAGTTCACACATCTATGCGTTTACATTTGTTATGATATGGCATGGCATGCTAACGATAGTCAGGTGATAAGGCGTTTATCTAATGAGCCGTCACTTTCTAGTTATATTTTCCATTCTGGTGAAGCTTCCGTTTGGGGCTTAAGATGGGAAGCACTGAAGGATCTGTTACTTTTTCGCGTCGATCTAAGTCAAAGAGTAGTAATTCCAACGAAGCGCCGGGTACTCAACGAGGTGGCACGACTCTTCGATCCTACTGGATTATTATCGCCTGTTATTGTAACTGGAAAAATATTCATTCAGCGACTGTGGTCTGCGGGTCTATCCTGGGGCTCACCATTGCCCGAGTTTTTTTTGCCGCGATTGGCTAAACTATCGGTCACAGCTTCCGGAGCCCAATCAAATTCGCATCGAACGGTGGATGGGAATGATTCCACGCATTCAGACATCATTTCACGGGTTTCGCGATGCGACCTTCCATGCTTATGCCGCAGTTATTTATGCGAAGACGTCGATCACAAACGGTTCGGTGCGTTGCACACTTCTGACGGCACGCACCAAGGTGGCACCACTCAAAACTGCTACCATTCCACGCCTAGAGCTTGCGGCAGCCCTACTTCTTGCCGAGACATTCCAGAACGTGCGAGATTCTTCGGGATTAGTTGACGTTCCCCACTATCTGTGGTCGGACTCAGCGATCGTGTTGTGTTGGCTGAGAAAGGATCCAGCAATACTTAAACCATTCATATTAAATCGGGTTCGTGGAATACAGGAGCTGACATCTCCCGCGCGATGGCATCACATTCGTCCGGCTCAGAACCCAGCTGATTGTGCCAGTAGAGGCATCACACCCGCCGAGCTATTACAATAGTACATCCCTTTTGGTAGCATGAACCCAAGGAAGCAGAGATGATGTATTCGGATAGTACTGATGTTCCTCTCAGCAAGTATGAGTCAAATGTCTTACTCGCCGAAAACCGAAATACAACCAAATTTATTCGGATGGAGTGAGGAGTATCTAACCATTCTATAAATGTCGGAGGACATGTGCGTACGAGCCTCTTCTTTGATTGTAACTCAGTGCTGATCGTTATCATCTCTGGTTTGATGTCAAGCAAACCGTTCACAATCGTACAAATCCTGCTGATAAATAAATTATTCAACAAGCTTTGTTTAGGATTAATTACATTAGTTTAAGTTTATATTCTAATAATGTCAAGTTTGATGTGGCAATACTGTCTTATCTGAGTTTTATATTTGTCATCTCTCCTTTATCATTCATTCCCTTTATAATTATCTTTGTTTATGTATATCTAAAGTTACGCTGTTTTAAATTCCGTTGAACTCCTATAAATGTCGGAGGACATGTGTGTACGAACTCTTCTCTGATTGTAACTCAGTGCTGATTGTACTCGTCTCGGGTTGGATGTCAAGCAAACCGTTCACAATCGTACCAATCCCAATAAAGCTTTCTGGCGGTGATTTTAAAACTCGATTTTGGGAGATCTGCTTCCTGTGCTCACTACCATACCGTCTTTCTAATGCACCCATCACCGTTTCCTTACTACTCGCCTCCCAGTTTGGAATGTTCTGCAATATCTCCGCTGCAGATCGTTTTAATGCAGCTACTTTATCTTCAACGTTCTAATTATTTGGAGATGCCGTTTTTTCGAATTGAAGCTTAAAAGCATGAAACGGAACTGTGCGATCAAAGGATGGAAGTTTCACCTTGTCAGAGGCTGTTGACATAATAGGCCGATTTAATTATAGCTCGCGGAGACGAACTTTCAATTCATCCACTTCGGTTTTAATTTTGTCCCGCTCTTCCTAAATCTGTGAGTATACTTCTGCTATTTGTGAGGTTACCTACGATACCCGTGCATATTGCACAATTGTGAGGACACCTGTGCTGATATACAGGCATCTTGCGCTTCGAACTGCTCTTCCATCTGCGTTGACAACCGCGTTTCTAACGAGGAAAATATGGATTGTTATGTTCATATATATCTTTTTAATAATATCTTTCCTCAGTCTCGCTATTTGCGTTGACTGTCCACAATCTTTAACGAGCACTGAGTCTCTTCCTCTAATTTCAATTGAAACACATATGCGTCAACATTAATTTTTTCTGCTTCCATGGCCTCTCGTAATCGTGATTTTAACTCGGACTTAAGTCCATTTGTTGCTAAACCACGTGTTTCCAGCTTTTTTTTCTGTTGTGAAATTTTTAGATCGATTAACTTTGCTATTTTAAAACAATTCTCTCTATGGGAATTTTTTTGCCAATCTACTTCTGATACCAAATTTAACGGATTTCTCAGTAAATCGTCTACCTTTTCACTCTTGAGTTCTATCACTGAATCGTTTAATAAAAGTCCCAGTTTAATGCTATACACTTATCTTTATTTCTACAACTTATTGCTTATAGGTCAATTGTTCTTTACACGGCAAGACTCTAATGAGAACTGTGTTTGCTGCACAATCCGGCAGCCCTTACATAGTAGAATGTTAACAAAACTATGCTATTCGAACATTCTAGCAGCTTTAGATTTCGCTATCTAGTTAATTCCAACCGTTTATAGTCGATTCTGATTTGTTCTGGCATTCGTGTTCGCTTCAATAAATTGTTTATTATTTCGGAACTATTTGATTCTATTTTATTCTTAGTAACTGTATGTATTTAATTGCTATTTTCCATGTTATGTTAAGATTTATGTTTTGAATATTGCTTTGCTAAATTGCTGTTTACGCAACTAACATAAAGCATCGGGCACTAACATTTCATCTTTCCTAGCATCACGCGACCGAAATTATGTATGTACATACAGCAGAGAACTTAAAACAATGAGAAGGTGCAGGTTCGACAGCGAACAATTTGTAGGAATTTCTCAAGGAGTTCACGACAGATGCACGAGAAACAAATAACATTTTTCGCTTTTATAACAGCGGTGAATCTGTAAACATAACATAACATAACCAAACGGCGAATATTGAAGAGAATATAATATGTATGCCAAACTGGGGATATTGATATGCTATTTGAAACATATTCCTTTTATTGAACTATTATTTATTATTTTTTAAATTATTTTATGTTAATTCATTTTTACTTTATTATGAGAAATATATCAAAATACTTTTAAATTATTACTAATAAAGTATTTTGATATATTTCTTAAAATAATTCATTAATTGTACTTGACACCATTATGGAGTCATAAAAGTACAGAATTGTGTTTTGCCGTCGGTATTTCACATTCATGCTTCAATTTTTCTTTTCAAATGCATGTGTAAACATATGTAACAGGACATACATATATTACGTCGTTTACACATTTTTATGTAGATATGTACACTCATTACTTCATGTGAAATCTCCGTTGACACATTCTTTGCTTTTATGTCAAAGAGTCAATCTGTCGAAGAACTGACGCGACGACAAAGCGTCACAACATTGTGTTGTTGGTAGAAAATCCGAGATGTGCCATACACACTCTTACAAACATACATCGCATATGGGCAAGTGCAAAGTCAATGCGTGTACAAAAAATTTGAACGTACTTACGTAAATTCTTACGTAAATTCTTGGTTGGCAAGAATCCCCCACTGAACCCTCCCCGAGGGTGCCGACTGGAAATAGATACCACAGATTCACGACACAAGCGGGGACGGGCTGGTAACAGTCCGCCCTGGCCGAAGACGTGAGGAATCTAGCTAAGGTCAGACTTCTTATCGGTGTGTTCGATGTTCCTCAATAGCACAGCATACAGATAAGGAGCCTTACCATGGTCGGGGGTAAAGGGCTGGATCAAGGTGTCATGCGACCCGTGCCGAGGATCAACCTGGCTGGGGGCCCTTAAATAGCCCAGTCTCGAACGGAGCTTACGGATACCTGGCGCCCTCCGTAATAAGATAGCCTTGCTTGCGCAACGGGGGCTATGCGCAAGTCGACATACGTTCCCCCACACTCGTGGGACCAAAAATGAACCAAAATGAAAATAAAGAAACGAAAACAAAAAATCGGAGAGAGCCCGGATCTCCAAGAAAAAAGCCGGAGGGAGCGAGTTGCTCCCACAAAAGAGCAGCGTTTGGAGCGAGCTCAACTAACACGAAGAGGACAGGAGCGAAGCTTGGTCCAGAAGACAAGGCAAGCACTAGTAAAGGGGCAGAAGCTAAAGCTGGCCCACAGAAAGTGGTAGCGCTGGAGGCAGCCAAACTCAAACCCTGCGGCCAAAACACGGCTGAAAAGCAGGGGGAGAGAGGAGATGCCAAAAGGTCTACCGCCGGAAGTGCATCTGCCAGGGAGTGGCCTGCATTTAGCATGCAGGACCCGTCAAAGGCAAAATATGCGGAGAGACGACGCGCCGCATACTTACTAAGGTTGGTAGAGCTAAAGCCGCCAACGAAAGAGGAGCTAACGAAGGAGCTCCAAGCATCAATTGACTGCGCGAGAGCAGTCATACCCAACTTTAAGTTGGAGCCGCCGGTAAAGGCAGCCAAGCGACAGAGGTCAGCTGAAGAGGCAAAGCCGTCAGCTAAGAGACCGAAGACCAAGGGTGTAACGCCCGCAAAATCATTTGCAGAAGTGGCCCGGAACCGAATTGTCATTGGCGTTCTGGATGAGGGAGATCCCGAAGGAAGAATCCCCAGAGCCCAATGGAAATGGGTGCAGGCTGCGCTGACAAATGTGGCGCTGGAAGTGCTATTAAGCAATCCGGGTCCGCCACCGTCATGCGCAGATGCCGGCTGGTACCAGGGCCAGATCAAAATGATTGCGTGCGACGACGAAAGATCGGTCGCACTATACAAAGCTGCTATAGCCAAGGTGGGAGAGGTATACCCCGGGGCAAAATTGGTAGCAGTGGACAAGAAGGACATACCATCCAGACCAAGGGCAATGGTATGGATTCCGGCTACACCAACTCAGCCGGACCAAATTATGCAGCTCATAAGAGCCTGCAACCCGAGCCTACCCACTGAAGGGTGGAGGTATGTCAAGACATTTGAGGACAGCGTAGCGGAATCTGGCGTGGAGACCAAAAGGGCCACGATGCAGATTCTGCTGCTTTTAACGAAAGAATCCATCGAACCGCTGGCGAAGAGTGGCGGGGAGATAAATTACGGGTTCACGAAAGTAAGGATAACGCCTTACAAGTCGGACGCCGATGCTGCAGACCATCTGGCATCGGGGAAAGAGATATGCAAAGTAGAGGAAGATCCCATGGAGTCCTCGAGCGACGCGGAAAGCATGGAGCAAGGTGAGTGTTCTTCTTCCGAGTCTGAGCTTGCGGCCAGACTCTCAAGCTTGTATACTGAGAAAGAGCTTTTAAGCGACTCTCAGGAAGACGCAGATATAACAATTGTTAATGCGTCTTCTACAAATTAATCTCCATCATAGCAAACTAGCTTCAGCAGCCCTAATTAACCGCGTGGCAATGGAACAGCCTGAATTTGTCCTCATTCAGGAGCCATGGGTTAATGGGGGGCGTATTTGCGGACTGAGGGCGCCGAACTATAAGCTGCTGATGGCTAACTGTGAAGGTAAAATCAGAGCCTGCATAATGGCAAAGAAAAACCTTAATGTTTTTATATTACATAATTACAGCAACAACGACACAGCAACAGTAAGCTGGGAAACGGGCTCAAGCAGTTACCGGCTAGTGTCGTGTTATATGCCGTATGAGCAGGAGCTGGTGCCACCTCTGATAGTAAAAGAGGTGGTACGGGATAGCGAGGCATCCAAGTGCATGACGATACTTGGATGCGACTCAAATGCGCATCACACAATCTGGGGCAGCACAGATGTAAACGACAGAGGTGAGTGTCTCTTTAATTACCTACTAGGTACTAAGTTACTGGTGTGTAATAAGGGAAGCACGCCAACATTTATTACAAGAAACCGACAAGAAGTGCTGGATATCACACTTGTGTCGGGAGAACTAATTGACAGGGTAACCCAATGGAGGGTTCTCGAAGAACATTCCTTTTCGGATCACCGATATATCGAATGTACAATAGAGGAAAGGGCCGATAAAGGCATTAACTTCAGGAATCATAGGAGAACGAACTGGCAGGTGCACATGCAAGAGCTAGAGAAACGTATCCCTATGATTCTACCGTTTCAGCCCAATAGCAAGGAGGATCTAGATATCCTCGTTAATCGACTCACGGAATCGTGCCGGCAAGCACTAGAAGTGGCTTGTCCAATAGCACGAAGCAGGGGTAGAATAAGGCCCCCCTGGTGGTCTCTAGAACTTAAAAAGCTACAGAAAGAATGCAGAAAGCAGTTCAATTTAGCAAAGCACTCCCAAGACGAGTCAGACTGGGATTATTATTACAACCTCCTTAGGTCATACAAAAAGGAAGTTAGGAAAGCAAAAAGAAATTCATGGAAATCGTTTTGCAATGATATCGAGAACACGGCGGAAGCGTCTCGACTTAGGAAAATAATGGCACAATCGGTGCATAGTATCGGGTATCTTCAGAAGCCAGACCGAAGTTGGACGGTATCCAGTGAAGAGTCCTTGAGGCTACTAATGGATACCCACTTCCCAGGCAGCTCTGAAAGCCATACTGCAGAATATACTCAAAACAGTGGAGCAGAAATGAGCCCCACTCTCATAAACATAGTGTCAGAAAGCAACGTACGCTGGGCAATAAACAGCTTTAAGCCCTTCAAGTCGCCGGGATCAGACGGTATATTCCCGGCTCAATTGCAGCAGTCGCAGAATCACATAATGAATTGGCTAATTGCCATCCTTAAAGGGGTGCTGCAATTAAACTATATCCTTACACTTTGGAGGGAAGTCAAGGTAATATACATACCAAAGGCAGGCAAAAGCTCGCATACAAGTCCAAAGGACTTCAGGCCGATTAGCCTCTCCTCTTTCCTTCTAAAAATCCTGGAAAGACTTATAGAATTACATATTAGAAACAAACTGAAACCGGAAAAGTTGGCTGGTTCACAGCATGCGTATTCTAAAGGAAAATCCACAGAAACAGCACTAAGCTCTGTGGTGGCGGAGATTGAAAAATCTCTGGAAGCCAAAGAATACACTCTATTTGCCTTCTTAGACATAGAAGGAGCCTTCAATAATATCCAGCCTAGGGCCATACTGAGTGCGCTTAAAGATCTGGACATCTCTGAACCTCTCAGGAAATTAATTGAACAGATGCTCTTGAGCAGGTCAATAATTTCAACGATGGGAGCGTCAACGATGTGCAGATCTGTCCAAAGAGATACACCTCAAGGAGGCGTGTTATCCCCACTTCTCTGGGTCCTGACAATGAATAAGTTGCTGATGGATCTAGAAAAGAAGGGGGTACATGTTGTGGCCTACGCTGACGATGTGGCAGTATCGGTCAGAGGCAAATTTCCGAATACTCTCGCAGACCTTATGCAAACGATATTGGACGATATAAATCACTGGGCAGTATCGTGCGGATTAAATTTAAATGCTGGTAAGACAGAGATCGTATTGTTCACCAGAAAACATATTACTCCAGAAGTTACGGCGCCAATAATAAATGGTTGCAGACTAACAATTGGAGATAAGGCAAGCTACCTGGGACTAATCTTAGACAGGAAGCTCTCATGGAAACAAAACTTGGATGCTAGGGTGAAGAAGGCAGCCACAGCACTCTACACCTGTAAAAGGATGGTGGGCCCCAAATGGGGACTTACACCTCGGGTAACTTGTTGGCTCTATACAGCAGTAGTCAGACCAATCATGACATACGGTATATTGGTATGGTGGCCAGTAATGGAAAAGAAATACGCGGTAAAGCGTATGGAAAGCATACAGAGAGCAGCCAGCATATGCATTAGTGGAGCTCTTAGAACAACGCCAAGTCAGGCTCTTAACGTCATTCTACACTTACTGCCAACAGACCTGTTCTGTAAACAAGTGGCAGCAAAGTCAGCTCTTAGACTGAGGGAATCCTCCCAACTAGTCGCATGCGACAAGGGGCATTCAAGGATACTCAGTATATTCCCGTTTCTACCCAAAACCACGGATTTCCGTAATCCAACAGAACGGAAGCTAAATTCGGTCCACAATATTGCCTACCCCACAAGAGAGAAGTGGAAAAGGGGCGAGGTGGACAGGAATACAGAAATTAGCATCTACACGGATGGATCCAAACTGGATCATAGAGTGGGAGGTGGTGTCTTTTGCGCAGCATTAAACACCAACATCGCCTTCCGGTTGCCAGACCACTGCAGTGTCTTCCAGGCGGAGATCACAGCAATTAAAGAAAGCCTAGTGGTATTGACAAAAAGTGTGCTCACAACAAGGAGCATATATATATACACGGATAGCCAAGCGGCCTTGAAATCACTCAAGTCTCCAATGGTTTCATCCAAGCTAGTGAAAGATTGTCTTGATCTATTAGAGGATCTGACATCCTACTTCACAATAAACCTGCAATGGGTTCCAGGACATAGCGATATTCCTGGTAACTGCGAAGCAGATGAACTAGCCAGAACAGGCACCACTTTGCAACTAACCCCTGAAAAAGAGAGTATCTTTATGCCTCTGGCAACTTGCAAACACCTAATCGGCGAATATGCTATAAATATAGCTGAGTCTCGGTGGAGACAATCAATAACCTGCACAACCAGCAGACTAACGTGGCAGGAATGGAGCGTGAATCGCACAAACCGACTACTAAAATTTAAAAGGAGTGATATAAGAACTCTGATAGGAGTACTAACAGGTCACTGCCTAATTGGCAGACATGCAAGTAGGCTAGGTGTACCATACAACGACTATTGTAGAAGCTGTCAGGAAGCAGAGGAAGAGGAGACTGTAAAGCATCTTCTATGCGAATGTAAAGCTCTATATAGGAAAAGAATCGCAACTATCGGTCGTGGATTCCTTGACGACGTATCAGAAGTTGCTAATATAAAATTATTTGTACTGATGAACTTCATCAGGAGCACAGGTTGGTTCAGGGAGGAGACGATAGAGTGAGGGAACATTAGTCCCGGTGGTATTACAATGGGCCTCCTATAGGCCTAGGTGCGTCATTGGACAGCCACTCTACCTACCTACCTACCTACGTAAATTCTTTGACAAATACAGTCAATCCCGGTTAAGTGCCAAAACCAAAGATGCAGATTTTTTGTGCTTTGTAGTACATAAGCGATTGTGGTACTTAAGCGAGTGGTACCAAAAAAAATTATTTCTATGTATTTAAAAAAAAATTACCGTTTTTTTTAAAAAATTAAGAAAAAAAAGTGAGATGCAGCAAGACACCGGCAGATAAGAGGGATTGGAGGAGTGATACTTAACCGGGGTTTACTGTATACATAAATCAGAGGAATATTGAATATTTTCTTTAAAAAGTTTCTTGAATTGTAAATCGACAAATTTACTATGTTGTCACTTTTATTCTAAAATATTTTAATACTCATATTGGAGGGGTTGTCACTTTTCCCTTCTAGAGGGAATATCAGAAATTTGTTCACTTTATGATTTTTAGCTTTTGCCATCGTCGCGAAAAGACGCTTGTAGGCAAACGCATGCTCGGGGAGATGTGTAAGGCGTTTGCTTTTATGAATGAAACGACTTAGCTTATTGCTTTTGCGCCAGCGTTCATGAATGAAAATGTTGTTGGTGTGTGATTTACTACAAATTTAGGATTTGTCAATTTGGCTGCCATATTGATTTCTGGTGCTGATGCTATTTGAGACAATTGTTGTTTTTGTACAACAATGTTTGTATTTTTCCTATTGGCTGACGTACTTACATTTGTACGCTTAAATGTATGTAGATTTGTGTATGCATTACTTATTTTGCGCGGTCATATGCATATTTGTACATACATACTTACATATAGAGCAGTGCGCTCACATGTATTTATTGATAATTGATAATATATTATTATATTATATAATATAACATATTGATGTACTTACATAAATTATTAATTCTGTAAAAATTGAAATTAGAAAATTATGAAAATAGTAAAATATCATTTTTTGCATAATCTTTCACATTTTATCAATGTAGTATTTGTGCAAAAAAATAATAATTTATAAATTTTTCATCATAAAAATCGTTTGTATGGCAAAAAATAATCATGCATATGTGAAGTGGCATTTGTATTTCTTGTTTTCTCATTCATTTCATTTCATTTTTCTCTTTATATTGGTAGTTACGTATTTTGTCAGAGAACGATGTTAAAAATTCTCATTTCTGTTAAATAACAGGAAAACTATACAGAAAGTGGTGAACTCCTTGATCTCAAATTTTCAGCCAACCAATCGAGCATCATACAAAATTCAATTTGCACCTTCTCATTGTTTTAAGTTCTCTGCATACAGTGCATCACAAAATAAGTATACAGTGTATTTATTTGTTTTGTCATGCGAAAAAAATACTGAAAACTAATATTATTAACCAATTTTTTTTTATATTTTAAATTTTTTCATACATTGATATTTCTCCAATAACAAAAAACCCAAACTTAAAGTTATAATTTTTCAAATTTCAGAAAAGAATGTTCCAATAGCTTAAAATTACGTCACTAAAGTATGTATGCACTAAAAATAAATTGCTAAAAAAAAGTTCTTACGATTTTATTTTTGAGCTTTGATAGACGGTTAATATTTCGTTGGATAGTCTTTGGATTTTTTAATTGCACTCAACCTGGGTGGCGTGAACTTTAACAGCTTTTGGGTCACTGAAGGTGCAATCTTGCTCCATTCTTCGATTAACGCAGCTTTCAAAGATTCTTGGCTGGTTATTTGGTGTCTTCTGATTTTTCTTTCTAAATAATCCCAAAAATGCTCGATGGGATTGACATCAGGAGATTGGGCTGGTGTTTTTAATTGTTTGGGTGTTCTATAAAGAAGCCATTCCTTACCAATGAGAGCGGTGTGTTTTGGAGCATTGTCGTGTTGGAAGACAAATGATCGCTCAAGTCCCAATCTAGCCGCACTTTCGTTCAAATTCGCTTTTAAAATGTTAAGGTAATTATATTTGTTCATTGTATGCTCAATGAACACAAGATTACCTACTCCAGAAGCTGCCATACATCCCCACATCATGAGCGACCCACCACCATGTTTTACCGTGGCAGTCATATTCCGTGGTTTAAGCTCAGTATTCACTTTTATCCAAACTTTTTTATGTCCATCCGAGCCAAAAATATTGTATTTACTTTCGTCCGAGAAAATAACAGAATTCCAGAAATGTTTTTATTTTCGTGCTCTTTCACAAACTTCAATCTTTTTTGTCTGTTAGTGTTGCTTATAAATGGCTTTTTACGGACATTACGACCATGGTAGCCAGCATCATACAGTCCTCGGCGAATAGTTTGGGGATTGGAGGTTTTACCAGTCTCGTTTTCAATCTCTGTACTCACTTTTGGTGCACTCTTCTTTGGGTTCACCTGTATCTTGCGTGGTATAATACGTTTGTATCAAATATTTTTGGCCGCTCAGATCTTTCCTTACTTTTTGTGTTTCCCTCTTTTTTACATATATTTATTAGTTTTTGAATAGTTGAACTACTTTTATTTGTTATTTATCCAATTTACCTCTGACTTTTTTGTTCTTTATGTAGCTTTATTACAACATCTTTTAAATCTTGTGATAGTTCTCTTCCGCGCGGCGCCATGGTCAAAATTTAAATTAAATTACGGCTTAATTAATTAAATTAAAAACTTGTAAATCTTTATATCTTCAACAAAAAATAACTATTTAAAGATTTTGAAGCGAACAAATACTGTGTGCCAGTCGAAAACATACTAAAATGGTAAATTGCATACATATATAATATTATATATGTGACGTGATTTATGGTTTTTACTGAGAAAATCAAACGGTTCTTAATAACGGGAATTGTGAATGGCATCGATCTATCATACTCAGGAAGGCGATGTTATGTATAATTGTTATTGTAAAAAACACGAAAAGTTTTATTTTTAGTTTGCAATTAATGAATTTTTGACATAGTGCATACTTATTTTTGTGATACACTGTATGTACATCAAATTCTGTTAATACACAGTTTTGATTTAACATGGTTTTATTGTACATTTTGTTTTTGTTTTTACACGATTTTATTTTATTTAGCACGATTCAAAAGTTTTTTGGCTTAAATTTTATTTATCAGATTTAATTTATGTGAAATATGTTCATTTCATAAATTTAGAGGAATTCCCTATATGCATCCACAAAAAATTTACAAGCAATGCGAGTAATTGATGATGGCAGCAAGGAAATTTATGTTTTCTATATATAATTATAATTTAAATATCTTTAATTTTATTAATAATAATAATAACACAGTATTAGGTGTATACATTGCCTCTTTAAAATTGGTGTGGATATGAAAGCAGCTCTGGCAAAAAACCAAAATGACAATGCATTGATAGCAATGGATGACATGAGATATATTTAGACATCAATTGTTAAACATTAGCAATGTGCAGTCTTCATTGACAATGTTACAGCAATTCTGATTTTTAGCAATCCAAAAAACTACCTGTCGAGATGACCCCGTCAGACATGGATAGCAATACAGATTTTGATTAAATTGCCTGTCGGGATGCCTCGTTAGCGATCTCGGCCAATTAATTTGTTATGCAGGGTTGTATATTCTTCGTTATGAGGAGGGGTAATTTTATAGTTAAAGTCGATAAAAATTAAAATGTTCTGTAACGGATTTCTCGATAAATCGTCTACCTGTAACTCACTCTTAAGTTCGATCACTGGATTGTTAAATAAAAGCAGAGAACGTATATCATAGAGAAGGTTCATGGTGTGCCGATTGTCATAATGTTCCTCTTGACGGAGGGTTACTCGCCAACATTAGTGCATTTCACCACAAACAAATTATAATCTGATTTCACCAAAATTTTACCCCTGCGGAGCGCAAAATAGCAGAATTGAGCATTTTGAATGTTAAAAGAGAAAAATAATGCTAAATTCAATGTTAAGAAATGTACGCTTACAGATTCGTATATTTACAATGCGCAAACGAATTTACATATAATTTAAAGATATTCTGCATATACAGGGCGGCTCACGAATCGTGCTACAAAAATTAACCGTATTAAGTTTCTTTTTTATCAATTTTTGTTGTATTGTATAGAAAATTTTAATTTTATTTTATACAATTAATTATTCCTCCATGCTTAGCTACGCATATGCGACACCTAATTAGCAAATTAATGCGGGCTGAAAGGTTGAAGTCGGGATTGCATCAAATATGTATTTAAAGGACTGCTCCAGTTCAGTCAAATTTCTGGGTTTGATTTTGTAGTTCTCTTGCTTGACATAACCCCATAAGAAAAGACCAAGCGGTCGCAAATATTCTTATACATATATATGTAAGTATATGTATAATTATGTGTGCATTTAAACAAATATGAAAGTACCCATTATAATTGTTAATTTGTCTATATGCAACGTATGTATGTAAATATGTACACTCATTGTTTCATGGGAAATCAGAACCATACACACCCTTACAAACATACATAGCATATGGCAATTGCAAAATCAACCCTTTTTCATATACAACGTGGCATGCGTAAATGGAAACAAAGTCAACAAGTCATGTGCATATATACGGGCAGATGTGTGTACAAAAAATTCGCATATTTACATACGCACATTCTTTGACAAATACAGTCAAACCCGGTTAAGTGACAAAACCAAAGTTGCAGATTTTTTGTGCTTTGTGATACATAAGCGATTGTGGTACTTAAGCGACTGGTACCAAAAAAATAATTTCTATGTATTTAAAAAAAAATTACCGTTTTCCTTAAAAAATTAAGAAAAAAAAACGTGAGATGCAGCAAGACACCATCAGATAAGAGGGATTGGAGGAGTGATACTTAACCGGGGCTTACTGTATACATAAATGAGAGGAATATTGAATATTTTCTTTAAAAAGTTTCTTGAATTGTAAATCGACAAATATACTATGTTGTCACTTTTATTCTAAAATATTTTAATACTCATATTTGAGGGGTTGTCACTTTTCCCTTCTAGAGGGAATATCAGAAATTTGTTCAATTTATGATTTTTAGCTTTTGCCATCGTAGTGAAAAGACGCTTGTAGGCAAAAGCATGCTCGGGGGGATGTGAGGGTATCTGTTTTTATGAATGAAGCGAGGTTGCTTGTTAAAAGTACGCCTGCGTTCATAAATGAAAATGTTGTTGTTGTATATTTTACTATGAATTTGGGATTCGGCTATTTGGCTGACATATTGACTTGTGACTATTGTTGTTTTTGTAGAACAATGTTTGTAGTTTTTGCGGGTGACATATTAACATGTGTACGCATATACATATGTATGTATGTTGGTTTGTGTATGCATTATTTGTTCGGCAATTTTATGTATACATACATATATGCGTGTACATATAAATCAATGCGCGCACATATAGTGTATTGATAAGTGATAAAATCATGATTTGAATTTCTGAATGCGTACATTCAAATACATACGTACATACATATGACTATATAAGATAAATATGATAAAAGATGTATATACATACATATATTGCAATAAATTTAATCTCTATAATTATAATATAAACTATTTAGTATGAATGTATATTAGGTAAAAACTAAATAAAATTATTAAATGCCCAAATTAACTATAAATATTATTTAGAAATTCCATAATTTCATAGATCTTATCAGTTTTGCATGCAAGTTAACGCCACCGCTCACACATAGCACTTAACTGTAAAGTAAACATAATAGTTTAATTGAAAAGTAACTCTAAGCAATAGCAAAATATCGCCAATCACTATTTGTAAACAGATTTCGGTATTAAATTCTCAATAATAACAAAATCGCAATCCAATAGACTCAAGGTTAAAGAATTTCATCATATGATGAAATTCTATTAAATAAACAATAATGAATAGTATAAATAGGCTTAAGTGTAAAATAAGTAAGACTCTTTTCTGTAAGAAGGCGTTCTGGAAAGATGACAGAATAGAGTTGAAGCAACAGCTTAATTTGTTTTTTTAAAAACATTTCTCGGCTGGGCTAAAAAATAAGTGGCGATCCTGCCAGGAGATGTAAAAAAATCTTTTGAACTCAAATAAAAAATTTTTTGGCAACTAAAAAAGGAGACAAAAATCTCCAGTTGTCCAAAATAAAGAAACAAGTATCGTAATAAATACGAGAAAAGTAAAACAAAAACCGAAACAACTGAGTAACAAATAAAGGAGACAAAAATCTCCAGTTGCTTAATTACAAGAAATAAGTATCGTGAATAACACAATACGAAAAAAAAAAAAACTTTTGAAAGTGAAGGAGATATAACAAATAATTATTAACGGTGGTAGTGACCAGGCATCAACAAGGAGATATAACAAATAATTATTAACGGTGATAGTGACCAGACATCAACAAGGAGATATAACAAATAATTATTAACGGTGGTAGTGACCAGGCAGCAACCAGGAATAAATATAGTTGAGTATAAGTTCATTTATTTAAAATACTAATGGGAAATAGTCCCTCTAAGTTAGGATACCAAAGACTATATTGGTGTGATAAGTGTAGGGACAATCACAATCATTCCAAGTGCCCAATGAAAAAATAATAATAAATAAATAAATAAAAGAATTTGTTTTTAAATAAAAAAAAAACTGGAAGAAGTAACAAAAAAGTTTTCCGTAATGGCCTTGGCAAATAACGGTAATAATTCGATGAATATGGATGTGGTGTCTAGGTTAATAGCAGCTAGTACTGCTTCATTGCGAACAGAATTGGAGCAAGTTAGGCTCCAGCATTGGAATTTAAGCTTTAATAATAATGTAACTGAATATTCGGTTGAGACTATCGACTCAACCATTCATTGTGATGAAAGTTTAGATGTCATAAAATCTCTTCCCAAATTTAAGGGAAAAATAAATAATGACGTTAGCTGGCGTGAAGCCGCCAATAACTCTATGTCGCTTTATACCAGGGGGAGTAAAAAATACTTCGCAGCTTTAACAATACTGCGTAATAAATTAACGCAGGATGCCAATGACATCTTGACAAACCACGGCACTGTCCTTAACTTCGACGCTATTTTGAGTCGATTGGACTTCGCATATGCCGATAAGAGAACCTGTCATATAATAGAGCAGGAGATGAGTATACTAAGACAAGGTTCCAGGACCCTAATAGAATTTTATAACGAGGTAAATAAAAAATTAACGTTATTAACTAACAAAACAATTATGACTTATGGCACGAATTCTGCCATAACAAAGGAATTGAATATTAAAAATAGGGATGCAGCCCTACGTACTTTTATAACGGGACTTAATCCCCCATTGGATCAAATTCTGTTTACGCTGGCACCAAAAGATTTGCCAAACGCTCTTGCTAAGGCGCAAGAATTATATTCAAATCAAATGCGAGCACAATTTGCTTTGCATTTTTCAAGAAATAGTCACATGATAAATTCAAGGGGTCCTTCACAGGGAAATCAGAGGGCTCACAATTTTCAAAATAATTTAAGGTATCCAATAAGGACGCCACAGATAAATGAAGTTACACAAAATCGTCCAGAACCGATGGACGTGGATCAGTCTTTCCAAATATTAAATAGGCCTAGCCCAAGGCGAACAACCCAGTCGCAGGTAAGGGTAAATAGGGTTAATTATCAGACAAATTACCAACCAAATAACGTACCAAAAAGGGGAAATGATAGTGCTCAAATCAGCTCTCAACCTCAGCAGAAGGTACAAAGGATTAATAATTTAAACGAAAATCATTTTTTAGAGTAAATCTCGATTTGCCCTATATTATTAAATCGGATAAAAAAGCGGGGCAAATATTTAGAATATTAATAGATACGGGGCAACCAGTTCATATATACGGGCGGAAATATATACTAATAAAAATATTTTAGCAATTAAGAAAAGGGTAAGGACCATTAATGGTTCGACCATCATACAATATTACCACAACGTCAATCTGTTTGGGTTTCAGGAACGGTTTTATGAAATTGATAATTTAGAGAGTGATCTCTTAATTGGAATAAATTTCTTAAATAAAATCAGGGCCAAAATTGATATTCCAAATCGAGTATTGTTATATGGTGATAGCCAAATAGAAAAAATACATTTTCTGGATGATTTAAACAATTTAAACCCCTTGGGATTCGAAAATCCTAAGGCGTCTGCCGATGTAAATACCGGCCACGGAAAAGAAAAATGTGAAAATAAAAGTAAAAGAAATAAAATTTTAAAGCCCTTGGGATTCAAAAATCTTAAGGCGCCCGCCGACGATAATACCGGCAACAAAAAAACAAAACGCTTACTAAAAGCTGATGTTTCCGAAAGCGGACATGTATTACATAATTTATTGATTAACAACCCCGATCAAGTTTCAAAGATCGGAGGACCATCAGCATTGAATGATGAAAGAAAAATGATAAAAACATTGCAAAATGAAACAATTGAGGAAATTTTGGAAATACATAGGAATGTAAACTTAGATCTGCCCTTTCGTACTGATGTAAAGGCGGAAATACGAATAACTGAGGATAGACCAATTTGGTCAAAGCAATATCCTTATCCAATGTCAGTGAATAGATTTGTTAATGAGGAAATTAAAAATTTGTTGCAAAAGGGAATAATCAGGGAAAGTAAAAGCCCATACAACTCTCCAGTATGGGTAGTTCCAAAGAAAGGAATGAATGACGACGGAAGTCCAAAATTGAGATTGGTGATCGATTTCAAAAAAATTAAAGAAAAAACAATATCGGATAGGTACCCGATGCCAAACCCTGAAGTAATACTAACAAATTTAGGAAAGTCAAAATACTTTTCCACAATTGATTTGGAGTCTGGATTTTACCAGATATTAATGAAAGAAAACGATATAGAAAAAACGGCATTCTCGGTTAATAATGGAAAATACGAGTTAATGCCGTTCGGATTGAAGAATGCGCCGAGTATTTTTCAACGAGCTATGGATAATGTGTTGAGAGAATATATAGGGAAGTTCTGTCATGTGTATATTGAAACTATTCAAAATTACCCAGTACCAAGGACATTACGACAGTTGAGAGGATTTTTGGGATTAACAGGGTACTATAGGAAATTTATAGAAAATTATGCGGCAATATCGAAGCCATTAACTAAATATTTACAGGGAGAAAATGGAAAGATTTCTCAATACTTGTCAAAGAAGAAAAGTGTTGATCATGATCAGAGTGGCATAACTGCTTGTGAAAGATTGAAAAATTTATTGTCTCAACAGGTGCAATTAACGCAACCTAATTATAATATGAAGTTCGTTCTAACTACTGATGCGTCGAATGTGGCTTTGGGAGCTGTGTTATCACAGGAGGGTAAGCCCATTATATTTATATCAAAAACATTAAATTCTACAGAAATGAATTATACAACAAATGAAAAGGAATTATTTGCCATAGTATGGGCACTAAAAACATTAAGAAATTATCTATACGGTGTTAGTGATTTGGAAATTCACACTGACCATCAACCTTTGTCATTTGCGGTTTCTGAAAGGAATCCAAATATTAAAATTAAAAGATGGAGATCGTTTATTGAAGAATTTTCACCAAAAATTATTTATAAGCCAGGGGCAACAAATGTCGTTGCTGATGCATTGTCAAGACAGATACTAACATAACTAGCCCTGAGGAGTCAGATCGTTCAGGTGATTCAGTAACGAATACTCAACATTCAGCAGAAAGTAGTGATGAGTATCACATTCACGAAACAAAGAAACCATTAAATCATTTTAAACAGCAAATATTGATTAATGATGGAGCAAGAATAACAGTCTTGGAGACGATTTCTTATTTTAATAATAAGCGATTTTTAATCGAGTACGACATACCACAAAATATAATTGGTGTTTTGAAAGAATATATAAATCCAAAAATAGTTACGGGAATACACTGCACATCTCAAGTGATTTTTGAAAATTATGGATCACTGTATCATTTGACTAATTTATCGCTATTTGAGAACATTATAAATAACTATAGAATCGATGAGGAAATAGTATTATTTGAAGATTTGAATATGGATTTTGAAATACAAATGATAGAAACGTTATTAGAAAAATTAAAAATTGATAATAGATCAAAAAGAGGTATTAATGAGCTTGGGACAGTTTGGAAATGGATTACAGGTACACCTGACCATGATGATTTTATGCAAATAGCAAATAAAGTAAATGATTTAATAGAAAATAATAATAAACAATATACAACTAATTCACAGTTATTTAAGACCATTACGGAATTAACTCAAATATTAAAACAATTACAAGGTAGCTCTAATGAAAAAACTGTTTTAAGACAAAGGAATAAACTAATAATAAATGAACTTGAAAACACAGTAGAAACAATTGCATTGTCAAAAGTAGGGATATTAAATCCATTAATTTTAGATATGGCAGAAATAAAACAAATAATAAACGAAGAAAAAGTTAATGTATCAATATCAGATCTTATGGATGTATCCGATTTCAAAATTGCACAAAAAACAATTTAATAGTTATTTACATTAAATATCCAAAAGTAAAAAACATATGTAAATTATTTAAAGCAATAGCTGTCGCACAAAGCGATTGAAAATTATTTATTGAAAATGAAATAATAAAATGTCAAGATAAATTTTATTCCGTAAAATTTTGTAAAAATGAATTGAATAATGCATTTTGTATGATAAAAGCAAATAATACTTGTTTGTCTGATATGTTAAATAATAAGCATGCTAATTGTACAAAAATTAATGAAAAAAATGAGTCTATAAAAATTATTAAAGATGGAGCGATAGTAGTATCTGGAAAACATAAAGTTAATAATCACATAATAAACGGAGTTTATTTGGTAACTTTTCAAGATAATGTAACAATTGATAGTAAAATATATGAAAACCCAACAGGAAAAATCATTAATCATTTAAAAGAAGAAAAATTTAAAACATTTTTTATAAAAGAATATATTGAAACAAAAAATGTAGATTTGAGATTAAACAACTTCAATATACTTACACCATTAAAACAGGAAATAAACAATAATCCCATTTGGTGGTCAATTACTATTATAGCGTTAATGTTATTATTGGTTTATTTTGTTTATAAATTTTTTATATACAATACTTCTCAAATTCAATTAAAAAATTCTAAAGAAAAAGAAGAAAATTTATTAAGGTTGTCAAATCAAATCAACCACTTAACAGCATTATATTCGAAGACGGGACGCTTCGACTTAGAGGTGGGGGAGTTAACGCCACCGCTCACACATAGCACTTAACTGTAAAGTAAACATAATAGTTTAATTGAAAAGTAACTCTAAGCAATAGCAAAATATCGCCAATCACTATTTGTAAACAGATTTCGGTATTAAATTCTCAATAATAACAAAATCGCAATCCAATAGACTCAAGGTTAGAGATTTTCATCAAATGATGAAATTCATATTAAATAAACAATAATGAATAGTATAAATAGGCTTAAGTGTAAAATAAGTAAGACTCTTTTCGGTAAGAAGGCGTTCTGGAAAGATGACAGAATAAAGTTGAAGCAACAGCTTAATTTGTTTTTTTAAAAACATTTCGCGGCTGGGCTAAAAAATAAGTTGCATTCATAAAAATCCGCAAAATGATATTCATATCAATAAATATGATTGCATATAAACGTATAAGAATATAAGCCAAAAGGCTAACATGCAGCTGTAATATCAAAGCAAGTCTCTGAGAATAATTTTTCATTGAATTCTCAGCTCTGTTCACTCTTCACTGTTAAAATTTCTCCTTCCGAGCCAGATTTGGTGAAATTCACTAATAAAATCTTGTTAGGTTTTGACAATTCACACGCTGGTCCGCAATTGAACCTTCTCTATGATATACGTTCTCTGATAAAAGTCCCAATTTAATGGCTACACACTTATCTTTATTTCTAATTCCAACAACTTAACACTTATTGCTCGTTATTCGAGCTTACCACTTCTTGCTTATGTCTCAATTGTTCTTATCACGACAACACTCTAACTAGAACTGTGTTTGCCGCACAATCCGGCAGCCCTTATATAGTAAATCTGTAACAAAACATTGCTTCTAGAAGATTCTGGCAACTACGAATTCGCTAACTAGTTGCTTCTGGCAGTTTATTGTTGATTCGATTTTGTTCTATTATCCGTGTTCGTCACACTGCCCTCTACCTAAGTCTGATCGTCCCGATTAGACATATTTGCGATACCAAACACAACGCTTTTATGTCCCCCATTTCGTCTTCTAGGCTGGTGCTGATATCATTAGCCGTCCTTCTCTTCTTGGAGTTGATTCCATCCGTTTTCCGGATACTCAGTTTCTGGTACATCCCTTGATTTAAAGCTGACTCGAGATTCCATTCTTGATCAGAACGTAACTCCATTGGAACACCGAATCTCGTTACCCACTTGTTGATGAATGCCTCCGCCACTGGTTTAGTCTCTTGGTTAGGCATTGTGTATACTTGTGGCCATTCGTTGAAATGGTCCTTGACTACCAAAACATGACTATTTCCTAATTTATTGGTGGGGAATGGACCATCTTCATACACGCCTATTTTCTCAACTGGCGCACGCGAATTGTGCTGTTTCATCTGCCCATGACTCCTGGACCTTGATCCTTTAGCTACAATGTTCTCAGCATATTTCGCAATCCTTTCTATAGCTGATTGACAATCAGTCCAATAAAACCTTTGCTTCAAATTCTCCAAGGATTTCATGTCTCTCAAGTGCCCTCCTCTTGGACATTTGTACTGCACGTTAAGAACATCATGAATTCCAACCCTTGGAGCAACCATAAGTACTCGGAAGGTTTGCCCATTTTTGCTTTTCCTTACTCGATGCAAGCAGCCATACACTAACTTTAAACTGCTCCGTTCTGCCCAATATGATTTTGTGACTGGCCTTCCTGTAGTTATTTCTCTAATCGTTGTACATTAGTTCAATTCCACTTCATGTAATGCACCTTCCAATTCTGAATCTTCTTGCAAAGAGTCATCTGTTTCAGGTTCAATTTTATGCTGATCTTCCACCTGTGATGATATACACGCTTCCTGCTCTTCCAACTGTAAGGACACTTGTGCTGGTATCCAACCTTCTTGCTCTTCTAACTGTGAGGAACCTTTTACTAGTTCACACGCTTCCTCCTCTTCCAACTGTGAGAACACCTGTCCTGACATACGCAATTCCAGCTCTTTCGACTGTGTGGACCCTTGGACTGGTACACACACTTCCTCCTCTTCCGACTGTGAGGACACCTGCGCTGGCATGCGCCCGTTCAGTTCTTCCGACTGCGAAGACACTTTTGCTGGTATACAAGCTTCTTGCTCTGCATACTGTGAAGATTCTGGTTCACATGCTTCCTCCTCTTCCAACTGCGAGGATACCTGCGCTGACATATGCACGTCGAGCTCTTTCGGTGCTGACAACTGTGCTGAAAAACGTGCATCTTGCGCTGCGAACAGCTCTTCCAAATGCGTTGACAATCGCGTTTCCATTTGAGACATACGTGTATCCTGCTCTTTAAATTGTGTTGACATCTCTTTCCCCATCTGCGATATTGCCGTTAATGGTAAAACAATTGAAGCAATATGCGAAAAATTGTAATATATGTAATAGTAATAAGTATGAAAGGCATCCGAAATTAATTCCAATAGGTGAAGCACCAATACCAGAAAAAGAAGGAGAACAACTCCATATTGATATATTTTTTGCACAAAAATTAAAGTTTATTACGTGTTTGGATTCTTATTTCAAATATTTGGTTATCAAGTGTATTGAAGATAAACTAAATTTAGAAGATAAGGTTTTGGAACTTTTGCAGACATTTCCAGATGTTAAAAGTATATTTATAGATAACGAACCGATTTCTCGATGTTTGAAGAAAGAACATAATTCGATAAGTGATTACGAATCAATTATGAGGGCAGTTCAGCAGTATAACAGAACAGTACACTCGGTAACAGATAAAAAACCTTATAATGTTTTATTTAACAAAGAAGCACATGGAAATATGAGAGAAATATTAAAAAATGCTCAGGAAAAAATGTTGAAGTACCATAATAAAAAACGGATTCAAAAAAGTTATCATAGAGGGGAAGCTATATATGAAAAAATATATGGGGAAAGAAATAAATAAAAACCCAAATATAAAAAACAAATAGTAATAGAGGATTTAGGAAATAGGGTTAAAATACAAAGCAGAAACAGAATTATTCATAAGGATAATATTAAAGTGTAATTTTATAATTTTATAGAAACAATGGAAACACATAAACAAATTTTATTGTTGATGTTGTATGCTACAATTATCACATCAGATATAATTGATTATACAAGGGAACACTATATACTAATAAAGGAGGAAAATTCAGCAATTTTTGAAAATTATGGATCACTGTATCATTTGACTAATTTATCGCTATTTGAGAACATTATAAATAACTATAGAATCGATGAGGAAATAGTATTATTTGAAGATTTGAATATGGATTTTGAAATACAAATGATAGAAACGTTATTAGAAAAATTAAAAATTGATAATAGATCAAAAAGAGGTATTAATGAGCTTGGGACAGTTTGGAAATGGATTACAGGTACACCTGACCATGATGATTTTATGCAAATAGCAAATAAAGTAAATGATTTAATAGAAAATAATAATAAACAATATACAACTAATTCACAGTTATTTAAGACCATTACGGAATTAACTCAAATATTAAAACAATTACAAGGTAGCTCTAATGAAAAAACTGTTTTAAGACAAAGGAATAAACTAATAATAAATGAACTTGAAAACACAGTAGAAACAATTGCATTGTCAAAAGTAGGGATATTAAATCCATTAATTTTAGATATGGCAGAAATAAAACAAATAATAAACGAAGAAAAAGTTAATGTATCAATATCAGATCTTATGGATGTATCCGATTTCAAAATTGCACAAAAAACAATTTAATAGTTATTTACATTAAATATCCAAAAGTAAAAAACATATGTAAATTATTTAAAGCAATAGCTGTCGCACAAAGCGATGGAAAATTATTTATTGAAAATGAAATAATAAAATGTCAAGATAAATTTTATTCCGTAAAATTTTGTAAAAATGAATTGAATAATGCATTTTGTATGATAAAAGCAAATAATACTTGTTTGTCTGATATGTTAAATAATAAGCATGCTAATTGTACAAAAATTAATGAAAAAAATGAGTCTATAAAAATTATTAAAGATGGAGCGATAGTAGTATCTGGAAAACATAAAGTTAATAATCACATAATAAACGGAGTTTATTTGGTAACTTTTCAAGATAATGTAACAATTGATAGTAAAATATATGAAAACCCAACAGGAAAAATCATTAATCATTTAAAAGAAGAAAAATTTAAAACATTTTTTATAAAAGAATATATTGAAACAAAAAATGTAGATTTGAGATTAAACAACTTCAATATACTTACACCATTAAAACAGGAAATAAACAATAATCCCATTTGGTGGTCAATTACTATTATAGCGTTAATGTTATTATTGGTTTATTTTGTTTATAAATTTTTTATATACAATACTTCTCAAATTCAATTAAAAAATTCTAAAGAAAAAGAAGAAAATTTATTAAGGTTGTCAAATCAAATCAACCACTTAACAGCATTATATTCGAAGACGGGACGCTTCGACTTAGAGGTGGGGGAGTTAACGCCACCGCTCACACATAGCACTTAACTGTAAAGTAAACATAATAGTTTAATTGAAAAGTAACTCTAAGCAATAGCAAAATATCGCCAATCACTATTTGTAAACAGATTTCGGTATTAAATTCTCAATAATAACAAAATCGCAATCCAATAGACTCAAGGTTAGAGATTTTCATCAAATGATGAAATTCATATTAAATAAACAATAATGAATAGTATAAATAGGCTTAAGTGTAAAATAAGTAAGACTCTTTTCGGTAAGAAGGCGTTCTGGAAAGATGACAGAATAAAGTTGAAGCAACAGCTTAATTTGTTTTTTTTAAAACATTTCGCGGCTGGGCTAAAAAATAAGTTGCATTCATAAAAATCCGCAAAATGATATTCATATCAATAAATATGATTGCATATAAACGTATAAGAATATAAGCCAAAAGGCTAACATGCAGCTGTAATATCAAAGCAAGTCTCTGAGAATAATTTTTCATTGAATTCTCAGCTCTGTTCACTCTTCACTGTTAAAATTTCTCCTTCCGAGCCAGATTTGGTGAAATTCACTAATAAAATCTTGTTAGGTTTTGACAATTCACACGCTGGTCCGCAATTGAACCTTCTCTATGATATACGTTCTCTGATAAAAGTCCCAATTTAATGGCTACACACTTATCTTTATTTCTAATTCCAACAACTTAACACTTATTGCTCGTTATTCGAGCTTACCACTTCTTGCTTATATCTCAATTGTTCTTATCACGACAACACTCTAACTAGAACTGTGTTTGCCGCACAATCCGGCAGCCCTTATATAGTAAATCTGTAACAAAACATTGCTTCTAGAAGATTCTGGCAACTACGAATTCGCTAACTAGTTGCTTCTGGCAGTTTATTGTTGATTCGATTTTGTTCTATTATCCGTGTTCGTCACACTGCCCTCTACCTAAGTCTGATCGTCCCGATTAGACATATTTGCGATACCAAACACAACGCTTTTATGTCCCCCATTTCGTCTTCTAGGCTGGTGCTGATATCATTAGCCGTCCTTCTCTTCTTGGAGTTGATTCCATCCGTTTTCCGGATACTCAGTTTCTGGTACATCCCTTGATTTAAAGCTGACTCGAGATTCCATTCTTGATCAGAACGTAACTCCATTGGAACACCGAATCTCGTTACCCACTTGTTGATGAATGCCTCCGCCACTGGTTTAGTCTCTTGGTTAGGCATTGTGTATACTTGTGGCCATTCGTTGAAATGGTCCTTGACTACCAAAACATGACTATTTCCTAATTTATTGGTGGGGAATGGACCATCTTCATACACGCCTATTTTCTCAACTGGCGCACGCGAATTGTGCTGTTTCATCTGCCCATGACTCCTGGACCTTGATCCTTTAGCTACAATGTTCTCAGCATATTTCGCAATCCTTTCTATAGCTGATTGACAATCAGTCCAATAAAACCTTTGCTTCAAATTCTCCAAGGATTTCATGTCTCTCAAGTGCCCTCCTCTTGGACATTTGTACTGCACGTTAAGAACATCATGAATTCCAACCCTTGGAGCAACCATAAGTACTCGGAAGGTTTGCCCATTTTTGCTTTTCCTTACTCGATGCAAGCAGCCATACACTAACTTTAAACTGCTCCGTTCTGCCCAATATGATTTTGTGACTGGCCTTCCTGTAGTTATTTCTCTAATCGTTGTACATTAGTTCAATTCCACTTCATGTAATGCACCTTCCAATTCTGAATCTTCTTGCAAAGAGTCATCCGTTTCAGGTTCAATTTTATGCTGATCTTCCACCTGTGATGATATACACGCTTCCTGCTCTTCCAACTGTAAGGACACTTGTGCTGGTATCCAACCTTCTTGCTCTTCTAACTGTGAGGAACCTTTTACTAGTTCACACGCTTCCTCCTCTTCCAACTGTGAGAACACCTGTCCTGACATACGCAATTCCAGCTCTTTCGACTGTGTGGACCCTTGGACTGGTACACACACTTCCTCCTCTTCCGACTGTGAGGACACCTGCGCTGGCATGCGCCCGTTCAGTTCTTCCGACTGCGAAGACACTTTTGCTGGTATACAAGCTTCTTGCTCTTCATACTGTGAAGATTCTGGTTCACATGCTTCCTCCTCTTCCAACTGCGAGGATACCTGCGCTGACATATGCACGTCGAGCTCTTTCGGTGCTGACAACTGTGCTGAAAAACGTGCATCTTGCGCTGCGAACAGCTCTTCCAAATGCGTTGACAATCGCGTTTCCATTTGAGACATACGTGTATCCTGCTCTTTAAATTGTGTTGACATCTCTTTCCCCATCTGCGATATTGCCGTTAATGGTAAAACAATTGAAGCAATATGCGAAAAATTGTAATATATGTAATAGTAATAAGTATGAAAGGCATCCGAAATTAATTCCAATAGGTGAAGCACCAATACCAGAAAAAGAAGGAGAACAACTCCATATTGATATATTTTTTGCACAAAAATTAAAGTTTATTACGTGTTTGGATTCTTATTTCAAATATTTGGTTATCAAGTGTATTGAAGATAAACTAAATTTAGAAGATAAGGTTTTGGAACTTTTGCAGACATTTCCAGATGTTAAAAGTATATTTATAGATAACGAACCGATTTCTCGATGTTTGAAGAAAGAACATAATTCGATAAGTGATTACGAATCAATTATGAGGGCAGTTCAGCAGTATAACAGAACAGTACACTCGGTAACAGATAAAAAACCTTATAATGTTTTATTTAACAAAGAAGCACATGGAAATATGAGAGAAATATTAAAAAATGCTCAGGAAAAAATGTTGAAGTACCATAATAAAAAACGGATTCAAAAAAGTTATCATAGAGGGGAAGCTATATATGAAAAAATATATGGGGAAAGAAATAAATAAAAACCCAAATATAAAAAACAAATAGTAATAGAGGATTTAGGAAATAGGGTTAAAATACAAAGCAGAAACAGAATTATTCATAAGGATAATATTAAAGTGTAATTTTATAATTTTATAGAAACAATGGAAACACATAAACAAATTTTATTGTTGATGTTGTATGCTACAATTATCACATCAGATATAATTGATTATACAAGGGAACACTATATACTAATAAAGGAGGAAAATTCAGCAATTTTTGAAAATTATGGATCATTGTATCATTTGACTAATTTATCGCTATTTGAGAACATTATAAATAACTATAGAATCGATGAGGAAATAGTATTATTTGAAGATTTGAATATGGATTTTGAAATACAAATGATAGAAACGTTATTAGAAAAATTAAAAATTGATAATAGATCAAAAAGAGGTATTAATGAGCTTGGGACAGTTTGGAAATGGATTATAGGTACACCTGACCATGATGATTTTATGCAAATAGCAAATAAAGTAAATGATTTAATAGAAAATAATAATAAACAATATACAACTAATTCACAGTTATTTAAGACCATTACGGAATTAACTCAAATATTAAAACAATTACAAGGTAGCTCTAATGAAAAAACTGTTTTAAGACAAAGGAATAAACTAATAATAAATGAACTTGAAAACACAGTAGAAACAATTGCATTGTCAAAAGTAGGGATATTAAATCCATTAATTTTAGATATGGCAGAAATAAAACAAATAATAAACGAAGAAAAAGTTAATGTATCAAT
Source organism: Bactrocera oleae (assembly GCF_042242935.1). NCBI lineage: Eukaryota > Metazoa > Arthropoda > Insecta > Diptera > Tephritidae > Bactrocera > Bactrocera oleae. The sequence continues at coordinate 29,030,043 of NC_091536.1, forward strand.
ATCAGATCTTATGGATGTATCCGATTTCAAAATTGCACAAAAAAAAAATTTAATAGTTATTTACATTAAATATCCAAAAGTAAAAAACATATGTAAATTATGTAAAGCAATAGCTGTCGCACAAAGCGATGGAAAATTATTTATTGAAAATGAAATAATAAAATGTCAAGATAAATTTTATTCCGTAAAATTTTGTAAAAATGAATTGAATAATGCATTTTGTATGATAAAAGCAAATAATACTTGTTTGTCTAATATGTTAAATAATAAGCATGCTAATTGTACAAAAATTAATGAAAAAAATGAGTGTATAAAAATTATTAAAGATGGAGCGATAGTAGTATCTGGAAAACATAAAGTTAATAATCACATAATAAACGGAGTTTATTTGGTAACTTTTCAAGATAATGTAACAATTGATAGTAAAATATATGAAAACCCAACAGGAAAAATCATTAATCATTTAAAAGAAGAAAAATTTAAAACATTTTTTTAAAAGAATATATTGAAACAAAAAATGTAGATTTGAGATTAAACAACTTCAATATACTTACACCATTAAAACAGGAAATAAACAATAATCCCATTTGGTGGTCAATTACTATTATAGCGTTAATGTTATTATTTGTTTATTTTGTTTATAAATTTTTTATATACAATACTTCTCAAATTCAATTAAAAAATTCTAAAGAAAAAGAAGAAAATTTATTAAGGTTGTCAAATCAAATCAACCACTTAACAGCATTATATTCGAAGACTGTAAAGTAAACATAATAGTTTAATTGAAAAGTAACTCTAAGCAATAGCAAAATATCGCCAATCACTATTTGTAAACAGATTTCGGTATTAAATTCTCAATAATAACAAAATCGCCATCCAATAGACTCAAGGTTAAAGAATTTCATCAAATGATGAAATTCATATTAAATAAACAATAATGAATAGTATAAATAGGCTTAAGTGTAAAATAAGTAAGACTCTTTTCGGTAAGAAGGCGTTCTGGAAAGATGACAGAATAAAGTTGAAGCAACAGCTTAATTTGTTTTTTTAAAAACATTTCGCGGCTGGGCTAAAAAATAAGTTGCATTCATAAAAATTCGCAAAATGATATTCATATCAATAAATATGATTGCATATAAACGTATAAGAATATAAGCCAAAAGGCTAACATGCAGCTGTAATATCAAAGCAAGTCTCTGAGAATAATTTTTCATTGAATTCTCAGCTCTGTTCACTCTTCACTGTTAAAATTTCTCCTTCCGAGCCAGATTTGGTGAAATTCACTAATAAAATCTTGTTAGGTTTTGACAATTCACACGCTGGTCCGCAATTGAACCTTCTCTATGATATACGTTCTCTGATAAAAGCAGATAAAAGCAGAGAACGTATATCATAGAGAAGGTTCAATTGCGGACCAGCGTGTGAATTGTCAAAACCTAACAAGATTTTATTAGTGAATTTCACCAAATCTGGCTCGGAAGGAGAAATTTTAACAGTGAAGAGTGAACAGAGCTGAGAATTCAATGAAAAATTATTCTCAGAGACTTGCTTTGATATTACAGCTGCATGTTAGCCTTTTGGCTTATATTCTTATACGTTTATATGCAATCATATTTATTAATATGAATATCATTTTGCGAATTTTTATGAATGCATGCAAAACTGATAAGATCTATGAAATTATGGAATTTCGAAATAATATTTATAGTCAATTTGGGCATTTAATAATTTTATTTAGTTTTTACCTAATATACATTCATACTAAATAGTTTATATTATAATAATAGAGATTAAATTTATTACAATATATGTATGTATATACATCTTTTATCATATTAATCTTATATAGTCATATGTATGTACGTATGTATTTGAATGTACGCATTCAGAAATTCAAATCATGATTTTATCACTTATCAATACACTATATGTGCGCGCATTGATTTATATGTACACGCATATATGTATTTATACATAAAATTGCCGAACAAATAATGCATACATAAACCAACATACATACATATGTATATGCGTACACATGTTAATATGTCACCCGCAAAAACTACAAACATTGTTCTACAAAAACAACAATCGTCACAAGTTTATAGTAAAATATTCAACAACAACATTTTCATTCATGAACGCAGGCGTACTTTTAACAAGCAACCTCGCTTCATTCATAAAAACAGACACCCTCTCATCTCCCCGAGCATGCGTTTGCCAACAAGCTTCTTTTCGCGACGATGGCAAAAGCTAAAAATCATAAATTGAACAAATTTCTGATATTCCCTCTGGAAGGGAAAAGTTGCAACCACGCACGCCCACCAAACACAAAAAAAATTGACAAAACTGGCAACAAAGCTTTTGTCGATTTAAAATATTTTACAATTTTAAAATATTTTTCCGTGTCTCATAAAAATCTGCGTCAATATGTATGCATGCTCATATATAAACATACATATTTACGATGATTTGTGGGCAAAGCTGTTAGAGCGGCAAGGGAAGCGGTGACAATCGGCGGCCGTTCGTTAATATTTTTTCGGCACAGCTCGGATTTTCTACCAACAACACAATGTTGTGACGCTTTGTCGTCGCGTCAGTCCTTCGACACAGTGACTCTTTGACAAGAAAACAAAAAACGTGAGCTTCGGCCATTGGTTGTCCGTGGCAACGGAGATTTCCCATGAAACAATGAATGTACATATTTACACACATACGTTGCATATAGACAAATTAACAATTATAATGGGTACTTTCATATTTGTTTACATGCACACATAATTATACATATACTTACATATATATGTATAAGAATATTTGCGACCGCTTGGTCTTTTCTTATGGGGTTATGTCAAGCAAGAGGAGTACAAAATCAAACCCAGAAATCTGACTGAACTGAAGCAGTCCATTAAATAGATATTTGAGGCAATCCCGACTTGAACCCTCCAGCCCGCATTAATTTGCTAATTAGGTGTCGCATATGCGTGGCCAAGCATGGAGGAATAATTAATTGTATAAAATAAAATTAAAATTTTCTATACAATACAACAAAAATTGATAAAAAAAGAAACTTAATACGGTTAATTTTTGTAGCACGATTCGTGAGCCGCCCTGTATATGCAGAATATCTTAAAATTATATGCAAAGTCGTTTGCGCATTGTAAATATACGAATTTGTAAGCGTACATTTCTTAACATTGAATTTAGCATTATTTTTCTCATTTAACATTCAAAATGCTCAATTCTGCTATTTTGCGCTCCGCAGGGGTAAAATTCTGGTGAAATCCGCTTATAATTTGTTTGTGGTGAAATGCACTAATGTTGGCGAGTAACCCTCCGTCAAGAGGAACATTTTGACAATCGGCACACCATGAACCTTCTCTATGATATACGTTCTCTGATAAAAGTCCCAATTTAATGGCTACACACTTATCTTTATTTCTAATTTTAACAACTTAACACTTATTGCTCGTTATTCGAGCTTACCACTTCTTGCTTATGTCTCAATTGTTCTTATCACGACAACACTCTAACTAGAACTGTGTTTGCCGCACAATCCGGCAGCCCTTATATAGTAAATCTGTAACAAAACATTGCTTCTAGAACATTCTGGCAACTACGAATTCGCTAACTAGTTGCTTCTGGCAGTTTATCGTTGATTCGATTTTGTTCTATTATCCGTGTTCGTCACAGTTCTATCAGATATCTAACAGGCCTATACACATGCCCTCACAATCATGGATAAAATGATCCAACTCTTTGATTTGAGAGAGCGCTGTCAAAGTCCACATTTTTTTTAACATTTGACAGTGGTGCCATTAAGCAAAGAAATAAGTTTTGAGATTTTTTAATGTATTTCTTGGGTATTTTTCGGTTTCCATTTTACAGAAAAATATACATAATTAAAATTTGTTTAACAAGCTAGATATCCTATATGACTTCTAAATATAAGTACATGTATATTTTAATCACAAAAGATTTTCAAAATTAACGTTTAAAACTAAATTTAACAAAATATTTTAATATTTCAAAACACACAAGTTTCAAATAACCTAAACATGATCCTTATTTCTTTTTTATATACTCAATAAACAAATATCTTTTGATAATTTATTCGGAAGTCAAAGTTTACGTAACATATGCTGGGAATTCTAACCAAAATAAGTATATACGTTGGCAATTGGTACTGCTAAGCAAAACAATACTCTGCGACAAAATACCGCTCTTTCTTAAAAACAAAACTATATTAAATCTCTTTAAATATAGATTCCAAATATACGTAAAAGTCAACAAAAAATCTGATCTCACAAATTACCCACTGATTTCGCAATTTATTTCTGCGGGATTCTTAGTGGTAGTTCATAGTTTTGCTTGTCATCTGTTAGTAGCTCATGAACTCGTGGTTTTTCTTGGCAGCACTGAAAGTTCAGAGCTCTCTCAGAAGGCAAAGAGAGGAGTTTCGGATCATTTTATCTATGCTCACAGTGTAGTGGCTACTCTCACTATTGTGAGGATTTCGTAATTTGTGTGGTTTACCTAATACTGTCTGTAAACTCCTTCACCAATCCATAAACAGTTGTAAATGTATAGTTTAGGCATCGTAAAGGGGGAGTAGAGAAAGAATCAGCTGATGGATGTAAACAAAGCTACAGCTTAGAGGGGTCCATGGAGAAACGTCAAGTCCGCCTAGGGGTTGAGTTTCTATTGACAGTCAAGATGGCCGACTTTTAACCGGAAAACGGTTGCATCTTGCTATTTTCTTTTAATTTATGAAAAAGCTGTCCATAAAATGTTGATTATATGTAAAACTTTAATATGTTTTCAAAATAAAATAAGTTTATTTTAATATATGTTCTTAATGGAAGGGCTATTATTGGCAAATTTTAGAGTAATTACGATAGATATTTATGCCTTTTTTTAACTGTGGTAACTTAATAAATATTCACCACAGAAAAATGTAAGGTGCAATTAAGCAACCATGTCAAATAACGGGATGCAGAAAATGCTTATTCAACAAAACTGAGGGCAATGTTTATAAATTTGCAATACAATCTTCGTAAAATAATGAATATTTAATATTGCTCCTGATAAAACTGCTCACACAAGAAGTTTTATCAATAAGCAGGTGTATATTAGTGCGTTTGACTAAAAGTAGTTAATAAATTCAAATGCCAGTATTGCCATTGAGCATTGCGCAAGCTTATTTTAAATTACTTTTTAAAAAAGAAATATATCTACCGTATTTTATACCCTTATACCATGTTTTATACTATAAAGATATTGCAACTTCAACAAATAATTTATTTTAGGAGTCTATATATTTAAAAACTAAATTTAGAATTATATAACAATATGTAATAATCGCTACATGCTGAAATACAGAGACAGCTACCTGATATGCCTACAGTATTTTATACTATAAAGATATTGCAACTTGAAAAAATAATTTATTTTAGAAGTCTATATATTTAAAAACTAAACCAAGAACTATATAATAATATGGTGATTTTGTGTGTCAAAAGTTGTAATAAACTGTTGTACATTTATCCACCGTCAATTGCTGATAGATAAAACGTAAATAAAATTTGTAATTAAATAAATCTTAACTTAAATTAGAGAAAACATCGGCACAGGAACTATTTCTTAATATAAGTTCAATGATAAATTTAGCTTTATTGCTTAAATGAATTATTATCACTTGTATGACAATGATAAGTTTTGCTTTTTTGATTATATATATTATTATTACTTATAATTTTGTTACAATAGTTATTTCTTCCTAAAAACATGCCGCATATTTACCTATATCAACATGGTATAATATCATATATTGTTAGCATTAAACATCATGCTATAACCAAATTTTAAAATATTTATAAATAATTATTAAGGGGTTTTCTATTATGCGCAACCCGTTTTAACCCCTCGCCACCCTAACTCGCCATGGCCACCATGTTGGTTTTATTGTGAACGTACGCCTCAGAGGTGGCGAAACTATTGTGAATGGGACTTTCGCTACTCCCTTATACCATGGTTTAGGTCCCCAACTAAGTAGGCCTCGAAAATGATTTTTTGTTTTAAATCGTCTTATTTTTACGCGAAGATTACAAATCCGTGATCGGAAAGTTAATTTTTTCAAATATTCTATGTTTTTTTTTCAAAAAATAGTTTTTTAATTTTTATATTAAATATGCATTAAAAATAAAAAATTGTGATACATTTAAATTAATTCTTTTATTTTTTCGGCTGTTGAAAGGAGTTCGGTGCAAAAGACCTATGGACATCCCGGTGTTGGACCAACCAGGGTTTTTTTTTAAGCGCGGGCGAATGCCGCCAGTGCAGAAAGGAGTTTGACGCGATTGGATTATGAACACTCCGGTGTTGGACCGACTAGAGTTTCTATTTTGAAGCGCGGTCGAAGGCCGCCAGTGCGGAAAGGAGTTCGGCGACCTCCGATATTCGTTCATACCATCAGATCGCGGCGCAAAAGAAATTGAGACTGTTACATTTCTTCAGAATTTTTTTTTCACAAGAAAATGTTTATCTCGCTGAACTGATTACAGCCTAGTGATCTAAATTCTGAAAATATATTACCGTTACAACAACAACTAAGAGACTTGAAAAATATGTGCAAGTGCCTAAAATATATTTGTAAATATATACAAAAATTATTGAAAAAATTCACTTTTCGCTCACGGATAAGATTTTTACAAAAAAAAATTCAGGCCTCCTTAGTTGGGGGACCTAAACTATACATTTACCATACAGCTTTGAATGTTTTGTGTATTTAATAAATATTTTTAAACAAATTTGTAAATATTTTATTGAACTGGAATGCAGGACCTTTTTTATTTTTGTTTTACATATTACTTCTTTCTAAAATGAATAAAAAGGCATCTACGTTTAAAGAATTCGGTGAAGAATTTATTTGAAAATATGTATGAATGTGTGGGACGTCCACATTAATGCTCAATTTATTTACTTTTCAAAAAATGATATAATGTGATTACATACATAAATAGTGATGACGTGCTTACAGTTGGACGATGCGTGATGAAAAGGGAAGATGGAGGTACGTCAGCATGACAGATAGTCTAGGTTGAATGTTGCCATATCTGCTTTATAAATAACTCATGCAGAGCTGCATTTATGATTGCCACTATTGGACTATTGGAAATGCTCCTGATGGTGTTGTGTGCAGATTCTTTTCCACGAACGGATCTGAGTTATTTGTTGTTAGTGACGGTCTCAGTGCCTGCATGCGTATGCGTGAATGGTGGTACGTAAGTGTTTTATGCCTTAAATTATGGCAAGGTCTCGGAAGAGTGCAGATTCAAATTGTCTTTCCTGGTCCGTTGTTACTATTGTCGGTACTCCAATGGTTTCAGTCGTCCTATCTTCGAGCGGGTATGCCTCCAACCATCAGAAATAAATAAATTCAGATCGACTATTGTCAAGCAGTATCGATATCCCTTGCAAGGTGGTAATGGTCCGACGATATCCATGTTGATGTGGTCCAATCGTTGATCCGGTCAAATGAATGTTGATAGGGGTGCTCTGTTGTGGCGTTGTATTTTGGCTCTTTGACATGGAATGCACTGCCTGGACCATAAGCGGCAATCTTTTCGGAGACCAGGCCACACGAACTTCTCCGCGATCAATTTTGTGGTTTTGGAGGCACCGGTGTGTGCCATGTTGTGTATGGAGTCGAAAGTTGTTTTGCGAAATGAAGGAGTTAGGTATGGTCGGGCTTTGCTGGTGCTTACATTACGAAAGATTTCTATGTCTGTGCCTGGAACCGTGAAAGGCTTAATTTGTAAGCTGGAATTCGAATTAAGTAATTCTCTAAACTCTGAGTCAGATTTTTGAGTCTTTGCAAGTTTGATGAAGTCGATGGTTTCGAGTATGTATGGCGTCAATGCTTGACATTGTATCTGCTATTATGTTGTCTTTTCCGGGGATGTATCGAATGTCTGTTGTAAAGTGTGCGATAAATTCAGAATGGCGCATTTGACGCGGTGATTCTTTATCTAGCTTTTGCTGGAACACGTATTGCAATGGCATGTGGTCAGTGAGGATGATAAATTCTGTGCCTTCCAGCATATGTTGAAAATATTTGACTGCTAGATTAAGAAATTTACTTGCGGCTGGCCTAGTATACACTTCCAAAAGTTGATGACCAAACCATACTCGCGCAGTTTTTCGAACACTAATTGCATATGTTGACGATGTTGGTTCTTATCCTTTGACGATATCAAAATGTCATCAAGATATGGCCAGGCGAAATCGTATTCGCGGAAGACGTGATCCATGAATCTTTGGACGTTTGACTGGCATTTCTTAAACCAAAGCACATGAAAGGGCATTCAAACATGCCAAATAGTGTGGTGATTGATGTTTTTGGTATATCGGTGGGTTCGACAGGAATCTGGTGGTATGCCCGGCGCAGATCGAGTGTGGAGAAAATTCTGCAACCATGCCATGCATTGACCGATAAGTTAAAATACGATAAAAAATCCGCTCCGGTGATGGCTTTTAATATGTCGGCAACTATGAAATTCCAGGAAAATTGGCGGCGTAGACCCAATTTAACATGCATGACTGTTTCACCGTAAGTTTTTATGGTGGACCTGTTTGCTGCGTATAGGTAGTTACTTTTGTCAGGATGTCTACTGTTGTTGCGTTGATGGAATTACGTTGACTTCGGCTCCCGTGTCAATGAGAAATTTCATTGAAGATACCTTTTCTCGAACTATTAAGCGGCGGTTTGCGTTGGTGAGCCTGTCGTCTTCCGCCATTGACGACAGATTAATTAGTTTAACTTTCTTGTACAGGGGCTGCGACATTTTTTAGCTTCGTTACCAAACTTTAGATGGTACCAGCACAAATCGCTCAAGCTGTGGTTTTTCGTGCCAGATCACGGTTCCTGTTTCGACTTCTGGATCGACGATTTATGTTTGCTTTTATTGAGGCGATTTCTTTTGTGATCTCAGCCAGTTGTTGCTTGATACTGAATTGCGCGTGTGCGGCTGTGTGTTGGTGATGAGGGGATTGTTGCTGATGGAAATTATTAGTCGCATGTTGGATGGTAATCGACTCATCTAAATAGACTTGAGTATGTTGTCGTTTATTTCGCTGCCTCTTAAATTACGCATCTCGCGCAAGAGTTGTGATAGGCGCATGTCACCAAGCTCTTGTTCTTGTAGTAGCTTCTTTACACGTTTTTGCTCGGAGTCTGCGAATTGTGTCATTATGCGACTTTTTAGTGTTGGGCACATGTCGCTGTTCGGTGCATTGAGAATAATGTCACTTATTTGTGCTAGCACGTTGCTTTCTATTGCGGCCACGACAGTGTGGCCCTGCGGCATTAATTGTGACTCCACTTGTGCGATCCAAAGTTCTGGCTTTGCGTGCCAGAATGGTGGAATTTGGATGGACACTTTAGCAACTTCCACGCTGCGAGGCTGCAAATTTTCTGCCAACTGATTTAGCGCGTCCTCTTCGGTAATTTTTTCTTCCGTCGGGGTCACCAATATGTGGGATGTCCAAAATAATGTTCGATTTATTTACTTTCCAAAAAATTATATTATGTGATTACATACAAAAATAGTGATGACGTGCTTACAGCTGAACGATGCGTGATGAAAAGGGAAGATTGAGGTACGTCAGCATGACAGATAGTCTAGGTTAAATGTTGCCATATCTGCTTTATAAATAACTCTTGCAGAGTTGCATTTGTGATTGCCACATATGTGTTTAATACATGTACGAATAAAAAGATATTTATGCTTCAAGGACCATTAAAACGAATGGCCAGAAGTATACACAATTCCTAACCAAGAGGCTGAACCAGTGGCGGACGTTTTCATTAATAAGTGGGTAACGAGATTCGGTGTTCCAAGGGAGTTAAGTTCTGATCAAGAACCAAGTCTCGAGTCAGTTTTAAGTCAAGGGATGTACCAGAGACTGGGTATCCGAAAAACGGATGGAATTAACTCCCAAGAAGAGAAGGACGGCTAAGGAAGTTAGTACCAGCCTAGAAGACGAGACGACGGACATAAAAGCTTTGTGTCTGGTACCGCAAATATTTTTTATCAGGACGTTGAGAGTTAGGTGGAGGCAGTGTGACGAACGCGGATAATAGAACAAAATCGCATAGACGATAAATTGTCAGAAGCAACTAGTTAGCGAATTCGTAGTTGCCAGAATGTTCTAGAAACAATGTTTTGTTAAATATTTACTATATATGGGTTGCCGGATTGTGCAGAAAAGACAGTTCTAGTTAGAGTATTGTCGTGTTACCAGCAATTGAGACAAGCAAAAAGTGGTAAGCGAATAATAAGTGTTAACTTTTATTTAACAATCCAGTGGTCGAACTCAAGAGTGAGTTGCAAAGTAGACGATTTATTAAGAAATCTGTTACAATATTGTGGCGAACACGAGTACCAGAAGGAATCAGAATTGACGATAAACTGCCAGAAGCAACTAGACAGCGAATTCGTAGTTGCCAGAATGTTCTAGTAGCGAACTTTTGTTAAAAATTTACTATATAAGGGCTGCCGGATTGTGCAGCAGAGACAGTTCTAATTAGAGTGTTGGCGTGTTAAGAGCAATTAAGCTATAAGCAATAAGTTGTAAGTTCGAATAGCGAACAATAAGTGTTAAGTTGTTGGAATTGGAAATAAAGATAAGTGTATAGCATTAAATTGGGACTTTAATTTAACAATCCAGTGATCGAGCTCAAGAGTGAGTTAGAAATCCGTTACAATTGGTGTCAGAAGTGGGATTGTCAAATAAATTCCCAAGGAGATAATTATTTGAAAATGGCCAAGTTTAACGATATGAAGATTCCACAACTGAAAAAGGAGCTGGAGCAACGTGGTTTGCCGACAAATGGATTAAAAACTGAATTACAATCACGGTTGAGAGAGGTCATGGAGGCGGAAAACATTAATGTTGAGAAATATGTCTTTCACATGGAATTAGAGGAAGAGACAACAAAGATAGAAGAAAAGGAAGAGGTTCAATGCTCGTCTAAGATTGTGGACATAAACATGATTTTTGCTGCAATATCGTAGATGGGGAAAGAGATGTCAACACAAATTTCAACGCAAATGTCGACACAATTTAAAGAGCAGGATACACGTATGTCTCAAATGGAAACGCGATTGTCAACGCATTTGGAAGAGCAGTTCGCAGCGCAAGATGCACGAATATCAGCACCGGTGTCCTCACAGTTGAAAGAGCAGGATGCACGGATATCGCAGGTGACCTCCCAAATAGCAGAAGTATCCTCACAGATTTCGGAAGAGCGGGATAAAATTAAAACTGAAATAGAATAGATATTAAAACTGAATTGTGTCAACAGCATCTGCCAAGGTAAAACCTCCATCCTTTGATGGCACTGTTCCGTTCCACGTTTTTAAGTTTCAATTCGAAAAGGTGGCATCTTCAAATAATTGGAACGCTGGAGATAAAGTAGCTGCATTGTTCGTTGCATTAAAAGGATCTGCAGCGGAGATATTACAGAACATTCCAAACTGTGAGCCGAGTAGAGAACATAAAGGACACGAAAACTCAGACTTTCGTCAATGGAATACGAGATAAAACTACACGCTTCGCTGCATTAGCATGTCCAAAATTGACGTTTACAGAAACCGTTTTGTATGCTCTGACACAGGAAACTGCATCTCTGCTTTGCAATCAAACATTTAAAGCTCACAAAGTAGAAATAGAGGAACACACTTGGGTGAACCAATTACTTGAAAAAATTGACAACATGCAAATGTCAAATCAAACCAATCGTTAAACTAAAGCGAGCCAGCCGAAAAGGGTATGAGCTGGCTCCCGCAAGCAAATGCCCTGTAATCTCCATTTACCTACCATTTACCCTAGTTCTCAAAAAGGTAACGTGCGAGATCGTAATTGGAAAGGCAGCCGTGTTACACAATTTTATAGTGACAGATATCGTTGACGAAGTCATAATTGGAGTAGACATTCTAGCGAATCAAGGGATCAAAATCGACATAAAAAACAGGATTATGTCCTATAGAATTATAGAAGTGCCACTTATGTTCGGTTATGATAATAAGTACAACATTAGACGAGTGATAACAACAGAGAGCCAGCAGATTCCACCAACATCAGAAGCATATTATAAGTTATTTGGGCAGAAATAGATGGAGACTATGGGTCAAACAAGTGTTGGATTGTTGAGGCCACAAAAGAATCTACACCAAACTTACTTATAGGCAAAACCCTGACTATGACAAGACAAGATAAACGTGTTTCAGTAAGAGTACTTAATGAGTGCAAGTTACCAATCAAAGTCTCCAAAGGAGCTGTATTAGGGCAGTGTCAAGAGATTTAGGCCGTGATAAATTGCGGAACATTGCTTTAGCAAAACGTGAAGTTGTAAGCCAGACCATACGTGAAATGAGCGAAAGCGGCGCAATCGAACCATCAGAGAGTCCGTGGAGCTCACCTGTATTACTTGTGAAGAAGAAAGATGGCAACATGAGATTTTGTGTGGACTATTGAAGGTTGAATGACGTAACGAAGAAAGACAGTTATCCACTAGCAGGAATCGATGACACACTTGACTCGTTATCAGGCACAAAATGGTTCACAACACTTGATTTAAAAAGTGTGCCAATAACCACCAGTGGAGGTAAACGAAGAAGACAAAGAAAAGGCGGCTTTCAGCGTTGGGGATGGTCTATGGCAATTTACCGTAATGCCCTTTGGATTATGTAACGCTCCTGCCACTTTTGAGAGACTTATGGACCAGGTACTAAAAGGATTACACTGGAAGACCTGTTTTATATACCTCGACGATATCATCGTGCTGGGTAAAAGCTTCGATGAACACCTTAAGAACTTGGAAGAGGTTTTCCAACCGATAGCTAGCGCTGGTCTGAAGCTGAGTCCAAAGAAGTGTTCCCTTTTCAAAAAGGAAGTAAGCTACTAGGACACAAAGTGACAACGGAGGGCATTGGCACAGCGAATGAAAAGATCGAGGCAGTAAGAGATTGGCCCGCTCCTTAAAATTTATGACTGTGTACTTATTACAGACGATTCGTTCCAAATTTTGCCAGCGTAGCTAGTAGCCTCCATGAACTCACGAAAAAGAACAGATCATGCAGCATTAAAATGGCTTCTACAATTCAGGAACCCTGAAGGACAGTTGGCACGGTGGATTGAGAGACTCCAAACTTACGATTTCTCTATAGAACATCACAAAGGTAGTAGTCATGGCAATGCTGATGCCATGTCCCGCCGTCCCTGTAATCTGGAATGCAGACATTGCTCAAAAGCTGAGGCCAAAAAAGGCATTATAGATGTCCGATTAATGACTATAACATCAGACTGGAATCCGGAGGAGCTACGGAAATGTCAGCAAGAGGATCCAGATTTGAAAAGTGTAATACACGGATTGGAGATGAATAAACGTCCAACGAGAGAAGAAATAGCTGCAGAAAGCCCAGTCGCAAAGGCTTGTTGGGCACAATGAAATAGTTTGAAGTTAGTGTCTGGCTGCTTGTATCGCGTATGGGAAAGCGAAGATGGGCAAAGTTCACGAGCTCTGATGATTGTTCCAAAAGTAAGAATTCCAGAAGTTCTCAACGAGCTGCATAACGGTCCAAGTGGAGGACACATGGGTATCACTAAAACCTTGGAGACACTAAAACAAAGATTTTATTGGGTTGGTTGTCGTCAATCAGTTACGGAGTGGATCGCCAATTGTGTCGAGTGCATTGCTGCTAAAGGGCCGCGGTCCAGGAGTCATGGTCAGATGCAGCAGTACAATTCAGGTGCGCCGTTTGAGCGAGTAGCCATGGATGTAAGGGAGAAATTTTGAATCAGCTCTAATACAGGAGATATGCCAGAAGCTGGGTATCCGGAACGATTCAATCGAACTTTGGAAGCACATTTGAGGAAAGTTGTGGACAAGTATCAAAAAGATTGGGATACTCATATATCCTTGTTCCTGATGGCTTTTCGGCCTGCTGTACATGAAACAACGAAGCAAGGGTAATTTTTGGTAATGATCTTCGACTACCGATTGATTTAAAATTTGGAATTAACGCCAACAGAGGAAGGAATACTAAGGAATTCAATAGCATCCTAGAAGACGAGATGAGGGATATACATGCTATGGTGAGACAGCGCACCAAAATTATGAGCGATAAGATGAAAGCAAAATACGACAAGGCAATAAGCTCTGAGGGTTTTATTGAAGGCGATTGGGTGTTGTTATATAACCCACAACGAAAGAAAGGGCTGTCTCCCAAATTACAGTGTAATTGGGCAGGACCATACCATGTTATTAAACGACTCAATGATGTAGAGTATCGCATACAGACCATTGGAAGACCAAGGAATAAAATGAAGGTGGTTCATCTGGAACGGCTTGCAGCGTTTGGTACCGCAAATATGTCTAATCGGGACGATCAGACTTAGGTAGAGGGCAGTGTGGCGAACACAAGTACCAGAACAAATCAGAATTGACGATAAGCTGCCAGAAACAACTAGTTAGCGAATTCGTAGTTGCCAGAATGTTCTAGAAGCAATGTTTTGTTACAGATTTACTATATAAAGGCTGCCGGATTGTGCAGCAAGTACAGTTCTAGTTAGAGTGTTGTCGTGATAAGAACAATTGAGACATAAGCAAGAAGTTGTAAGCTTGAATAATGAGCAATAAGTGTTAAGTTGTTGGAATTAGAAATAAAGATAAGTGTGTAGCCATTAAATTGGGACTTTTATTTAACAATCCAGTGATCGAACTCAAGAGTGAGTTACAGGTAGACGATTTATCGAGAAATCCGTTACATTGGTGTCAGAAGTGGGATTATCAAATAAATTCCTAAAGAGAGAATTGTTTGAAAATGGCCAAGTTTAACGATCTGAAGATTCCACAACTGAAAAAGATGCTGCAAAAACGTGGCTTGACAACAAAGGGAGTAAAGTCCAAATTACAGTCGCGGTTAAGAAGAGCCATGGAAGCAAAGAACATTAATGCTGAGGAATATGTCTTTGAATCGGAATTAGAGGAAGAGACAACAAAGAAACAAGAGAAGGAAGTGATTCAATATTCAGTAGAGGTTATTTGTGCTGCGTTGGAATCGTTCTTTAAGGATTTTTCAGCACAGTTGTCAACATCGAAAGAGCTGGACGTGCATATGTCAGCGTAGGTATCCTCACAGTTGGAAGTGGAGGAAGCGTGTGAACCAGGGTCTTCACAGTATGAAGAGCAAGAAGCTTGTATACCAGCACAAGTGTCCTCGCAGTCGGGAGAGAAGGAAGCGTGTGTACCAGTACAAGGGTCCTCACAGTCGAAGGATGTGCGTATGTCAGCGCAGGTGTCCTCGCAGTTGGAAGACTAGGAACTGCGTATGTCAAGGCAGGTGTTCTCACAGTTGGAAGAGGAGGAAGCGTGTGAACCAGTAAAAGGTTTCTCACAGTTAGAAGAGCAAGAAGCTTGGATACCAGCACAATGTCCAAGAGAGGGCACTTGAGAAACATGAAATCCTTGAAGAATTTGAAGCAAAGGCTATAGAAAGGATTGCGAAATATGCTGAGAACAAAATGTAGCTAAAGGATCAAGGTCCAGGAGTCATGGGCAGATGAAACAGCACAATCCGCGTGCGCCAGTTGAGAAAATAGGCGTGTATGAAGATGGTCCATTCCCCACCAATAAATTAGGAAATAGTCATGTTTTGGTAGTCAAGGACCATTTCAACGAATGGCCACCAGTATACACAATTCCTAACCAAGAGACTGAACCAGTGGCGGAGGCATTCATCAACAAGTGGGTAACGAGATTCGGTGTTCCAATGGAGTTACGTTATGATCAAGAATGGAATCTCGAGTCAGCTTTAAATCAAGGGATGTACCAGAAACTGAGTATCCGGAAAACGGATGAAATTAACTCCAAGAATAGAAGGACGGCTAACGATGTCAGCACCAGCCTAGAAGACGAGATGGGGGACATAAAAGCTTTGTGTTTGGTACCGCAAATATGTCTAATCGGGACGATCAGACTTAGGTAGAGGGCAGTGTGGCGAACACAAGTACCAGAACAAATCAGAATTGACGATAAACTGCCAGAAGCAACTAGACAGCGAATTCGTAGTTGCCAGAATGTTCTAGTAGCAAACTTTTGTTAGAAATTTACTATGTAAGGGCTGCCGGATTGTGCAGCAGAGACAGTTCTAATTAGAGTGTTGGCGTGTTAAGAGCAATTAAGCTATAAGCAATAAGTTGTAAGTTCGAATAGCGAGCAATAAGTGTTAAGTTGTTGGAATTGGAAATAAAGATAAGTGTATAGCATTTAATTGGGACTTTAATTTGACAATCCAGTGATCGAGCTCAAGAGTGAGTTATAGTTAGACGATTTATCGAGAAATCCGTTACAATATAATGCAAGCCGTTCCAGATGAACCACCTTCATTTTATTCCTTGGTCTTCCAATGGTCTGTATGCGATACACTACATCATTGAGTCGTTTAATAACCTGGTATGGTCCTTCCCAATTACACTGTAATTTGGGAGACGGCCCTTTCTTTCGTTGTGGGTTATATAACAGCACCCAATCGCCTTCAATAAAACCCTCAGAGCTTATTGCCTTGTCGTATTTTGCTTTCATCTTATCGCTCATATTTTTGGTGCGCTGTCTCACCATAGCATGTATAATATATCCCTTATCTCGTCTTCTAGGATGCTATTGAATTCCTTAGTATTCCTTCCTCCGTTGGCGTTAGTTCCAAATTTTAAATCAATCGGTAGTCGAAGATCATTACCAAAAATTACCCTTGCTTCGTTGTTTCATGTACAGCAGACCGATAAGCCATCAGGAACAAAGATATATGGGTATCCCAATCTTTTTGATACTTGTCCACAACTTTCCTCAAATGTTCGTCCAAAGTTCGATTGAATCGTTCTTCCATGCCACCGGACTGCGGATGTAGTGCAGTATACGGGTTTTCCGGGATACCCAGCTTCTGGCGTATCTCCTGTATTAGAGCTGATTCAAAATTTCTCCCTTGGTCAGAATGTAATTCTATTGGAACACCATATCTCGATACCCAATTGTTGATGAATACATCCGCTACTGTTCCTGCCTCTTGGTTAGGAATTGCGTATACCTCTGGCCATTTGCTGAAATAGTCCATGACTACCAAAACATATCTGTTTCCTAATTTACTGAGGGGAGTTGTACTGCTTCATCTGACCATGACTCCTGGACCGCGGCCCTTTAGCAGCAATGCACTCGACACAATTGGCGATCCACTCCGTAACTGATTGACGACAACCAACCCAATAAAATCTTTGTTTTAATGTCTCCAAGGTTTAAGTGATACCCATGTGTCCTCCACTTGGACCGTTGTGCAGCTCGTTGAGAACTTCAGGAATTCTTACTTTTGGAACAATCATCAGAGCTCGTGAACTTTGCCCATCTTCGCTTTCCCATACGCGATGCAAGCAGCCAGACACTAACTTCAAACTATTCCATTGTGCCCAATAAGCCTTTGTGACTGGGCTTTCTGCAGCTATTTCTTCTCTCGTTGGCCGTTTATTCATCTCCAATCCGTGTATTACACTTTCAAATCTGGATCCTCTTGCTGACAAGACTGGATAATTGGGCTTGTTACAGTTGCGTGCAATATGTCCACTTCTTTAGCAGTTAAAGCATTGAAGCACACAATCATTTTTCTTATGCGCTTCCATAGATTTTTCCAGTGCTTTCTGCATGTTGTCACTTTTTTCAAGTAATTGGTTGACCCAAGTGTGTTCCTCTATTTCTACTTTAAGAGCTTTAAATATTTGATTGCAAAGCAGAGATGCAGTTTCCTGTGTCAGAGCATAAGAAACTGTTTCTGCAAACGTTAATTTTGGACATGC
The DNA here is from genome assembly GCF_042242935.1 of Bactrocera oleae. NCBI lineage: Eukaryota > Metazoa > Arthropoda > Insecta > Diptera > Tephritidae > Bactrocera > Bactrocera oleae. The sequence goes on from NC_091536.1 coordinate 29,047,947, forward strand.
TAACACAGCGAAGCGTGTAGTGTTATCTCGTATTCCATTGACGAGAGTCTTAATTTTCGTATCCTCGATGTATTCTATGGATTTATGTGCATAAGCTAAGTGAGCTAACCTCTCAATCTCTATAGAAAACTCCTGCAGAGACTCATTGGCTTTCTGGCGGCGATTTCGCAACTCGATTTGAAAGATCTGCTTACTGTGCTCACTACCATACCGTCTTTCTAATGCACCCATCAACATTTCATAACTACTCGTCTCGCAGTTTGGAATGGTCTGTAATATCTCCGCTGCAGATCCTTTTAATGCAACGAACAATGCAGCTACTTTATCTTCAACCTTCCAATTATTTGAATTTGCCGTCTTTTCGAATTGAAACTTAAAAACGTGGAACGGAACAGTGCCATCAAAGGATGGAGGTTTTACCTTGGCTGTAGCTGTTGACACTATTGGTCGATTTAATTAAAGCTCGCGGAGATGATCTATTAATTCATCAATTTCAGTTTTAATTTTATCCCGCTCTTCCGAAGTCTGTGAGAACACTTCTGCTATATGTGAGGTCACCTGCGATATCCGTGCTTCCTGCTCTTTCAACTTATCTTTATTTCCAATTCCAACAACTTAACTCTTATTGCTCGCTATTCGAACTTACAACTTCTTGCTTATGTCTTAATTGTTCTTATCACGACAACACTTTAACTAGAACTGTGTTTGCTGCACAATCCGGGAGCCCTTATATAGTAAATCTGTAACAAAACATTCTGGCAACTACGAATTCGCTAACTAGTTGCTTCTGGCAGTTTATCGTTGATTCGATTTTGTTCTATCATCCGTGTTCGTCACAATAGTTTAAAAAATACTATCGATATTTTCTTCCGTTGTGATCTTCTTCGTTTTTGAAGGTTTAGCTGTGTGCCAATCGGTAGAAAAATTAAATCTCTGGCAGATAAAAGTGAAATTTTGATGATTTTCGTGAACTTGAATGCCAAAGTTCCCACAGCTTCCGAGCTGCATAAAATTTTGGCAACCTATAAATATAAATACAGACAAGCATTCAGGAATTAATCAATTTAAAAAAAAACGCTGTATAAATAACACTATGTTATTAATTTTTAATTATTAATTTTCTTATGTTTTTATTTATTCCATTCAATACAGAAATCATACTCTAAATAAGGATAGTTCTTGACTCTTTTTCAATTTTTATTTTTAACCGAAATATTGCAAACTAAAATTAAGATCAATTAGTTAAGTAAATATAATATTGTGGCGAACACGAGTACCAGAACAAATCAGAATTGACGATAAACTGCCAGAAGCAACTAGACAGCGAATTCGTAGTTGCCAGAATGTTCTAGTAGCGAACTTTTGTTAAAAATTTACTATATGAGGGCTGCCGGATTGTGTAACAGACACAGTTCTAATTAAAGAGCAATTAAGCTATAAGCATTAAGTTGTAAGATCGAATAGCGAGCAATAAGTATTAAGTTGTTGGAATTGGAAATAAAGATAAGTGTATTTTAAATTAACAACCCAGTGATCGAGCTCAAGAGTGAGTTATAGTTAGACGATTTATCGAGAAATCCGTTACAATTGCTGTCTGAAGTGGCATTGTCAAATAAATTCCCAACGAGATAATTATTTGAAAATGGCCAAGTTTAACGATCTGAAGATTCCAGAACTGAAAAGGAGCTGGAGCAACGGGGTTTGGCGACAAATGGATTAAAAACTGAATTACAATCAAGATTGAGAGAGGCCATGGAGGCGGAAAACATTAATGTTGAGGAATATGTCTTTCACATGGAGTTAGAAGAAGAGACAACAAAGATAGAAGAAAAGAAAGAGGCTCAATGCTCGTCAAACATTGTGGACATTAACATGGTTTTTGCTGCAATATCGCAAATGTCAACGCAAATATCGAAACAAATTAAAGAGCAGGATACACGTATAACCCAACAAATAGCAGAGGTGTCATCACAAATGTTGACACAACAATCCCAATTGTCCTCGTTAGAAACGCGGTTGGAAGAGCAGTTCGCAGCGTAAGATGCACGTATATCAGCATAGGTGACCTCACAAATAGCAGAAGTGTTCTCACAGATTACAGAAGAGCGGGATAAAATTAAAACTGAAATTGATGAATTAAAAGATCGTCTCCGCGAGCTACAATTAAATCAACAGCCAATTGTGTCAACAGCTACAGCCAAGGTTAAACCTCCATCCTTTGATGGCACTGTTCCGTTCCACGTTTTTAAGTTTCAATTCGAAAAGACGGCAAATTCAAATAATTGGAAGGTTGAAGATAAAGTAGCTGCATTGTTCGTTGCATTAAAAGGATCTGCAGCGGAGATATTACAGACCATTCCAAACTGCGAGACGAGTAGTTATGAAATGTTGATGGGTGCATTAGAGAGACGGTATGGTAGTGAGCACAGTAAGCAGATCTTTCAAATCGAGTTGCGAAATTGCCGCCAGAAAGCCAATGAGTCTCTGCAGGAGTTTTCTATAGAGATTGAGAGGTTAACTAACTTAGCTTATGCACATAAATCCATAGAATACATCGATGACACGAAAATTCAGACTTTCGTCAATGAAATACGAGATAACACTACACGCTTCGCTGTATTAGCATGTCCAAAATTAACGTTTGCAGAAACAGTTTCGTATTCTCTGACACAGGAAACTGCATCTCTGCTTTGCAATCAAACATTTAAAGCTCACAAAGTAGAAATAGGGGGGAGCGAAGATGGGCACAGTTCACGAGCTCTGATGATTGTTCCAAAAGTAAGTATTCCGGAAATTCTCAACGAGCTGCACAACGGTCCAAGTGGAGGACACATGGGTTACACTAAAACCATGGAGAAATTAAAACAAAGATTTTATTGGGTTGGTTGTCGTAAATCAGTTAAGGAGTGGATCGCCAATTGTGTCGAGTGCATTGCTCATGGTCAGATGAAGCAGTACAATTCAGGTGCGGCGTTTAACGAGTAGCCATGGATGTAGCTGGTCCATTTCCTATCAGTAAATTAGGAAACAGATATGTTTTGGTAGTCATAGACTATTTCAGCAAATGGCCAGAGGTATACGCAATTCCTAACCAAGAGGCAGGAACAGTAGCGGATATATTCATCAACAATTGGGTATCGAGATATGGTGTTCCAATAGAATTACATTCTAACCAAGGGAGAAATTTTGAATCAGCTCTAATACAGGAGATATGCCAGAAGCTGGGTATCCGGAAAACCCGTACAACTGCACTACATCCGCAGTCCGATGGCATGGTAGAACGATTCAATCGAACTTTGGAAGAACATTTGAGGAAAGTTGTGGACAAGTATCAAAAAGATTGGGATACTCATATATCCTTGTTCCTGATGGCTTATCGGCCTGCTGTACATGAAACAACGAAGCAAGGGTAATTTTTGGTAATGATCTTCGACTACCGATTGATTTAAAATTTGGAATTAACGCCAACGGAGGAAGGAATACTGAGGAATTCAATAGCATCCTAGAAGACGAGATGAGGGATATACATTCTATGGTGAGACAGCGCACTAAAATTATGAGCGATAAGATGAAAGCGAAATACGACAAGGCAATAAGCTCTGAGGGTTTTATTGAAGGCGATTGGGTATTGTTATATAACCCACAACAAAAGAAAGGGCTGTCTCCCAAATTACAGTGTAATTGGGAAGGACCATACCAGGTTTTTACACGACTCAATGATGTAGTGTATCGTATACAGACCATTGGAAGACCAAGGAATAAAATGAAGGTGGTTCATCTGGAACGGCTTGCAGCGTTTGGTACCGCAAATTTGGCTAATCGGGACGATCAGACTTAGGTAGAGGGCAGTCTGGCGAACACAAATACGTAGTTATTCTAGTAGCAAACTTTTGTTAAAAATTTACTATATAAGAGCTGCCGGATTGTGCAGCAGAGACAGTTCTAATTAGAGTGCTGGCGTGTTAAGAGCAATTATGCTATAAGCAATAAGTTGTAAGTTCGAATAGGGAGCAATAAGAGTTAAGTTGTTGGAATTGGAAACAAAGATAAGTGTGTAGCCATTAAATTGGGACTTTTATTTAACAATCCAGTGATCGAACTCAAGAGTGAGTTACAGGTAGACGATTTTTCGAGAAATCCGTTACATTGGTGTCAGAGGTGGGATTATCAAATAACTTCCCAAAGAGAGAATTGTTTGAAAATGGGCAAGTTTAACGATCTGAAGATTCCACAACTGAAAAAGGTGCTGCAAGAACGTGGCTTGGTAACAAAGGGAGTAAAGTCTAAATTGCAGTCGCGGTTAAGAAGAGCCTTGGAAGCAAAGAACATTACACAAGTGGAGGAAGCGTGTAAACCAGGGTCTTCACAGTTTGAAGAGCAAGAAGCTTGTATACCAGCACAAGTGTCCTCGCAGTCGGAAGAGAAGGAAGCGTGGTGTCCTCGCAATTGGAAGACGAGGAACTGCGTATGTCAGGGCAGGTGTTCTCACAGTTGAAAGAGGAGGAAGCGTGTGAACCAGTAAAAGGTTCCTCACAGTTAGAAGAGCAAGAAGTTTGGATACCAGCACAAGTGTTAGTCGGACTCAAGAGTGAGTTACAGGTAGACGATTAATCGAGAAATCCGTTACACTATCAAGTGGTTTAACCATCGATAGTTTTGCAGCTCTAGTACAAAGCATTATATTGTAACGGATTTCTCGATAAATCGTCTAACTATAACTCACTCTTGAGCTCGATCACTGGATTGTTAAATTAAAGTCCTAATTTAATGCTATACACTTATCTTTATTTCCAATTCCAACAACTTAACACTTATTGCTCGCTATTCGAACTTACAACTTATTTTTTATAGCTTAATTGCTCTTAACACGCCAACACTCTAATTAGAACTGTCTCTGCTGCACAATTCGGCAGCCCTTATATAGTAAATTTTTAACAAAAGTTTGCTACTAGAACATTCTGGCAACTACGAACTCGCTGTCTAGTTGCTTCTGGCAGTTTATCGTCAATTCTGATTTGTTCTGGTACTTGTGTTCGCCACACTGCCCTCTACCTAAGTCTGATCGTCCCGATTAGACATATTTGCGGTACCAAACGCTGCAAGCCGTTCCAGATGAACCACCTTCCTTTTATTCCTAGGTCTTCCTCGTGGTCTGTATGCGATACACTACATCATTGAGTCGTTTAATAACCTGGTATGGTCCTTCCCAATTACACTGTAATTTGGGAGACAGCCCTTTTTTTCGTTGTGGGGTATATAACAGCACCCAATCGCCTTCAATAAAACCCTCAGAGCTTATTGCCTTGTCGTATTTTGCTTTCATCTTATCGCTCATACTTTTGGTGCGCTGTCTCACTATAGAATGTATATCCCTCATCTCGTCTTCTAGGATGCTATTGAATTCCTCAGTATTCCTTCCTCCGTTGGCGTTAATTCCAAATTTTAAATCAATCGGTAGTCGAAGATCATTACCGAAAATTACCCTTGCTTCGTTGTTTCATGTACAGCAGACCGATAAGCCATCAGGAACAAGGATACATGGGTATCCCAATCTTTTTGATACTTGTCCACAACTTTCCTCAAATGTTCTTCCAAAGTTCGATTGAATCGTTCTACCATGCCATCGGACTGCGGATGTAGTGCAGTATACGGGTTTTCCGGGATACCCAGCTTCTGGCGTATCTCCTGTATTAGAGCTGATTCAAAATTTCTCCCTTGGTCAGAATGTAATTCTATTGGAACACCATATCTCGATACCCAATTGTTGATGAATACATCCGCTACTGTTCCTGCCTCTTGGTTAGGAATTGCGTATACCTCTGGCCATTTGCTGAAATAGTCCATGACTACCAAAACATATCTGTTTCCTAATTTACTGAGGGGAGTTGTACTGCTTCATCTGACCATGACTCCTGGACCGCGGCCCTTTAGCAGCAATGCACTCGACACAATTGGCGATCCACTCCGTAACTGATTGACGACAACCAACCCAATAAAATCTTTGTTTTAATGTCTCCAAGGTTTAAGTGATACCCATGTGTCCTCCACTTGGACCGTTGTGCAGCTCGTTGAGAACTTCAGGAATTCTTACTTTTGGAACAATCATCAGAGCTCGTGAACTTTGCCCATCTTCGCTTTCCCATACGCGATGCAAGCAGCCAGACACTAACTTCAAACTATTCCATTGTGCCCAATAAGCCTTTGTGACTGGGCTTTCTGCAGCTATTTCTTCTCTCGTTGGCCGTTTATTCATCTCCAATCCGTGTATTACACTTTCAAAGCTGGATCCTCTTGCTGACAAGACTGGATAATTGGGCACACTGCCCTCTACCTAAGTCTGATCGTCCCGATTAGCCAAATTTGCGGTACCAAACGCTGCAAGCCGTTCCAGATGAACCACCTTCATTTTATTCCTTGGTCTTCCAATGGTCTGTATACGATACACTACATCATTGAGTCGTGTAAAAACCTGGTATGGTCCTTCCCAATTACACTGTAATTTGGGAGACAGCCCTTTTTTTCGTTGTGGGGTATATAACAGCACCCAATCGCCTTCAATAAAACCCTCAGAGCTTATTGCCTTGTCGTATTTTGCTTTCATCTTATCGCTCATACTTTTGGTGCGCTGTCTCACTATAGAATGTATATCCCTCATCTCGTCTTCTAGGATGCTATTGAATTCCTCAGTATTCCTTCCTCCGTTGGCGTTAATTCCAAATTTTAAATCAATCGGTAGTCGAAGATCATTACCGAAAATTACCCTTGCTTCGTTGTTTCATGTACAGCAGACCGATAAGCCATCAGGAACAAGGATACATGGGTATCCCAATCTTTTTGATACTTGTCCACAACTTTCCTCAAATGTTCTTCCAAAGTTCGATTGAATCGTTCTACCATGCCATCGGACTGCGGATGTAGTGCAGTATACGGGTTTTCCGGGATACCCAGCTTCTGGCGTATCTCCTGTATTAGAGCTGATTCAAAATTTCTCCCTTGGTCAGAATGTAATTCTATTGGAACACCATATCTCGATACCCAATTGTTGATGAATACATCCGCTACTGTTCCTGCCTCTTGGTTAGGAATTGCGTATACCTCTGGCCATTTGCTGAAATAGTCCATGACTACCAAAACATATCTGTTTCCTAATTTACTGAGGGGAGTTGTACTGCTTCATCTGACCATGACTCCTGGACCGCGGCCCTTTAGCAGCAATGCACTCGACACAATTGGCGATCCACTCCGTAACTGATTGACGACAACCAACCCAATAAAATCTTTGTTTTAATGTCTCCAAGGTTTAAGTGATACCCATGTGTCCTCCACTTGGACCGTTGTGCAGCTCGTTGAGAACTTCAGGAATTCTTACTTTTGGAACAATCATCAGAGCTCGTGAACTTTGCCCATCTTCGCTTTCCCATACGCGATGCAAGCAGCCAGACACTAACTTCAAACTATTCCATTGTGCCCAATAAGCCTTTGTGACTGGGCTTTCTGCAGCTATTTCTTCTCTCGTTGGCCGTTTATTCATCTCCAATCCGTGTATTACACTTTCAAATCTGGATCCTCTTGCTGACAAGACTGGATAATTGGGCTTGTTACAGTTGCGTGCAATATGTCCACTTCTTTAGCAGTTAAAGCATTGAAGCACACAATCATTTTTCTTATGCGCTTCCATAGATTTTTCCAGTGCTTTCTGCATGTTGTCACTTTTTTCAAGTAATTGGTTGACCCAAGTGTGTTCCTCTATTTCTACTTTAAGAGCTTTAAATATTTGATTGCAAAGCAGAGATGCAGTTTCCTGTGTCAGAGCATAAGAAACTGTTTCTGCAAACGTTAATTTTGGACATGCTAACACAGCGAAGCGTGTAGTGTTATCTCGTATTCCATTGACGAGAGTCTTAATTTTCGTATTCTCGATGTATTCTATGGATTTATGTGCATAAGCTAAGTGAGCTAACCTCTCAATCTCTATAGAAAACTCCTGCAGAGACTCACTGGCTTTCTGGCGGCGATTTCGCAATTCCATTTCAAGATCTGTTTCCTGTGCTCACTACCATACCGTCTTTCTAATGCACTCATCAAAGTTTCATAACTACTCGCCTCGCAGTTTGGAATGTTCTGTAATATCTCCGCTGCAGATCCGTTTATTGCAACGAACAATGCAGCTACTTTATCTTCAGCGTTCCAATTATTTGAAGATGCCGCTTTTCGAATTGAAACTTAAAAACGTGGAACGGAACAGTGCCATCAAAGGATGGAGGTTTTACCTTGGCTGTAGCTGTTGACACTATTGGTCGATTTAATTAAAGCTCGCGGAGATGATCTATTAATTCATCAATTTCAGTTTTAATTTTATCCCGCTCTTCCGAAGTCTGTGAGAACACTTCTGCTATATGTGAGGTCACCTATGCTGATATACGTGCATCTTACGCTGCGAACTGCTCTTCCAACCGCGTTTCTAACGAGGACAATTGGGATTGTTGTGTCAACATTTGTGATGACACCTCTGCTATTTGTTGGGTTATACGTGTATCCTGCTCTTTAATTTGTTTCGATATTAGCTATAAGCAATAAGTTGTAAGTTCGAATAGCAAGCAATAAGTGTTAAGTTGTTGGAATTGGAAATAAAGATAAGTGTATTTTTATTTAACAATCCAGTGATCGAACTCAAGAGTGAGTTACAGGTAGACGATTTGTCGAGAAATCCGTTACAATTGGAAGTGGGATTATCAAGTAAATTCCCAAAGAAAGAATTGTTTGAAAATGGCCATGTTTAACGATCTGAAGATTCCACAACTGATAAAGGAGCTGCAAAAACGTGGCTTGGCAACAAAGGGAGTAAAGTCCAAATTACAGTCGCGGTTAAGAAGAGCCATGAAAGCAAAGAAAATTAATGCTGAGGAATATGTCTTTGAATCGGAATTAGAGGAAGAGACAACAAAGATATAAAAAAAGGAAGAGGTTCAATGCTCGTCAAAGATTGTGGACATCAACATGATTTTTGCTGCAATATCGCAGATGGGGAAAGAGATTTCAACGCAAATGTCGACATAATTTAAAGAGCAGGATACACGTATGTCTCAAATGGAAACGCGATTGTCAACGCATTTGGAAGAGCAGTTCGCAGCGCAAGATTCACGAATATCAGTACAGGTGTCCTCACAGTTGAAAGAGCAGGATGCACGGATATCGCAGGTGACCTCCCAAATAGCAGAAGTATCCTCACAGATTTCGGAAGAGCGGGATAAGATTAAAACTGAAATGGATGAATTAAAAGATCGTCTCCGCGAGCTACAATTAAATCGGCCAATTGTGTCAACAGCTTCTGCCAAGGTAAAACCTCCATCCTTTGATGGTACTGTTCCGTTCCACGTTTTTAAGTTTCAATTCGAAAAGACGGCATCTTCAAATAATTGGAACGTTAAAGATAAAGTAGCTGCATTGTTCGTTGCATTAAAAGGATCGGCAGCGGAGATATTACAGACCATTCCAAACTGCGAGGCGAGTAGTTATGAAACTTTGATGGGTGCATTAGAAAGACGGTATGGTAGTGAGCACAGTAAGCAGATCTTTCAAATCGAGTTGCGAAATCGCCGCCAGAAAGCCAATGAGTCTCTGCAGGAGTTTTGTATAGAGATTGAGAGGTTAGCTCACTTAGCTTACGCACATAAATCCATAGATTACATCGAGGACACGAAAATTCAGACTGGGATCCGAAGAAGCTACGGAAATGTCAGCAAGAGGATACAGATTTGAAAAGTGTAATACACGGATTGGAGATGAATAAGCGTTCAACGAAAGAAGAAATAGCTGCAGAAAGCCCAATCGCAAAGGCTTATTGGTCACAATGGAATAGTTTGAAGTTAGTGTCTGGCTGCTTGCATCGCGTATGGGAAAGCGAAGATGGGCAAAGTTCACGAGCTCTGATGATTGTTCCAAAAGTAAGAACGTTTGAACGAGTAGCCATGGATGTAGCTGGTCCATTTCCTATCAGTAAATTAGGAAACAGATATGTTTTGGTAGTCATAGACTATTTCATCAAATGGCCAGAGGTATACGCAATTCCTAACCAAGAGGCAGGAACAGTAGCAGATGTATTCATCAACAATTGGGTATCGAGATATGGTGTTCCAATAGAATTACATTCTGACCAAGGAAAAAATTTTGAATCAGCTCTAATACAGGAGATATCCTAGAAGCTGGGTATCCGGAAAACCCGTACAACTGCACTACATTCGCAGTCCGATGGCATGGTAGAACGATTCAATCGAACTTTGTAAGAACATTTGAGGAAAGTTGTGGACAAATATCAAAAAGATTGGGATACCCATATATCCTTGTTCCTGATGGCTTATCGGTCTGCTGTACATGAAACAACGAAGCAAGGGTAATTTTTGGTAATGATCTTCGACTACCGATTGATTTAAAATTTGGAATTAACGCCAACGGAGGAAGGAATACTAAGGAATTTAATAGCATCCTAGAAGACGAGATAAGGGATATATTATACATGCTATGGTGAGACAGCGCACCAAAATTATGAGCGATAAGATGAAAGCAAAATACGACAAGGCAATAAGCTCTGAGGGTTTTATTGAAGGCGATTGGGTATTGTTATATAACCCACAACGAAAAAAAGGGCTGTCTCCCAAATTACAGTGTAATTGGGAAGGACCATACCAGGTTATTAAACGACTCAATGATGTAGCGTATTATATACAGACCATTGGTTCATCTGGAACGGCTTGCAGCGTTTGGTACCGCAAATATGTCTAATCGGGACGATCAGACTTAGGTAGAGGGCAGTGTGGCAAACACCAGTACCAGAACAAATCAGAATTGACGATAAACTGCCAGAAGCAACTAGACAGCGAATTCGTAGTTGCCAGAATGTTCTAGTAGCGAACTTTTGTTAAAAATTTACTCTATAAGGGCTGTCGGATTGTGCAGCAGAGACAGTTCTAATTAGAGTGTTAAGAGCAATTAAGCTATAAGCAATAAGTTGTAAGTTCGAATAGCGAGCAATAAGTGTTAAGTTGTTGGAATTGGAAATAAAGATAAGTGTATAGCATTAAATTGGGACTTTAATTTAACAATCCAGTGATCGAGCTCAAGAGTGAGTTATGGTTAGACGATTTATCGAGAAATCCGTTACAATATTTTTGTAGTTCATTAAAAAATCTTAATGTGATTGTATTTATGTGTATATGAAAATATTATTTTGTATGTTTATATGTGTACCGAATGCAAGTATCGTCGTATTAGGATAGCACGTTGCCTAAAGTTCGCAGTTAATAACAAGTCTTCAAATTAATGAATTTTTTCAAGTTTCATTAATGTTGTTATTGGCAAGCAATATATATTTTTTTATTTAATTAATTTTGTTAATACATTTAATAATTTAAATAACTAGGCATATATTCAAACGACGCAATTGCGTTTGTTTTGAACTTCAACTGTCAATTTTAACCCATTTCTACCCAGTGCAAAATGTTCCCATTTGGCACATAGCTTTTAACTTAAGAGACTTTGGCTTTGTAAACTTTTTTTATGGTAAAAAGATAAAGAAATTTATACTTAAAACACGTTTCGATACAATACTTTTTTCCTCCACAATTTACCTGTGTTTAATTAAAAATTTTAATATTTTCAAGTTTTTACTCTTTAGTGCTGTTCTTCTATGAAATAGTGGTCTGGTATAAGATTTTCCCCGGCTGTCTACATTTAAAGTTATTTAACGTGATATTCTAGGTGTATGTAAGAGTATGTACAATATATTGTGAAATTCGATCACAACAGAATGTTCATATAATATGTTTCAATTTCATTATTTTATTCTCCAAAATCAGGAATACGTAATATAATAAAAGTTTCTTTAGAATTTTCGTTGTTCCACGGTTCCTAATTCCTATTAAAATACTAGAAAACCGTGGCGTCAAAAATTTTAAATTGCGGCTACATGTATGAGAAACTCAGGTTATGTGCAGCCGCTATTATGGAACATTAAAAATTCTTACCTAATTGTAAATGTTTCCGCAACATTCACACGAGCAAAAAGAGTCCAGCAACTCAATCGAGTTTTTCTGTCATTCCAATTCATAAAGCAGACAACGTATATCATAGAGAAGGTTCATGGTGTGCCGATTGTCAAAATGTTCCTCTTGACGGAGGGTTACTCGCCAACATTAGTGCATTTCACCACAAACAAATTATAAGCTGATTTCACCAGAATTTTACCCCTGCGGAGCGCAAAATAGCAGAATTGAGCATTTTGAATGTTAAATGAGAAAAATAAGCTAAATTCAATGTTAAGAAGTGTACGATTACAGATTCGTATATTTACAATGCGCAAACGAATTTACATATAATTTTAAGATATTCTGCATATACAGGGCGGCTCACGAATCGTGCTACAAAAATAAACCGTAATAAGTTTCTTTTTAATCAATGCATTACATTAAGTTTTTTTGTATTGTATAGAAAATCTTATTTTATTTTATACAATTAATTATTCCTCCATGCTCAGAAATGCATATTGGACAACTAATTAGAAAATTAATGCGGGCTGGAGGGTTCGTCGGGATTGCCTCAAATATCTATCAATGGACTGCTTCAGTTCAGTCAGATGTCTGGGTTTGAATTTGTACTCCTCTTGCTTGACATAACCCAATAAGAAAAGGCCAAGCGAAACAAATATGAAAATACCCATTATAATTGTTAATTTGTCTATATGCAACGTATGTATGTAAATATGTACACTCATTGTTTCATGGGATACCAGAACCATACACACTCTTACAAACATACATCTCATATGGCAAGTGCAAAATCAACCCTTATTCATATACAACATGGCATGCGTAAATGGAAACAAAGTCAACAAGTCATGTGCATATATACGGGCAGATGTGTGTACAAAAAATTCGCATATTTACATACGCACATTCTTTGACAAATACAGTCAAACCCGGTTAAGTGCCAAAACCAAAGTTGCAGATTTTTTATGCTTTGTAGTACATAAGCTATTGTGGTACTTAAGAGACTGGTACCAAAGAAATAATTTCTATGTATTTAAAAAAAAATTACCGTTTTCCTTAAAAAATTAAGAAAAAAAAAACGTGAGATGCAACAAGACACAGGCAGATAAGAGGGATTGGAGGAGTGATACTTAACCGGGGCTTACTGTATACATAAATGAGAGGAATATTGAATATTTTCTTTAAAAAGTTTCTTGAATTGTAAATCGACAAATATACTATGTTGTCACTTTTATTCTAAAATATTTTAATACTCATATTTGAGGGGTTGTCACTTTTCCCTTCTAGAGGGAATATCAGAAATTTGTTCAATTTATGATTTTTAGCTTTTGCCATCGTAGTGAAAAGACGCTTGTAGGCAAAAGCATGCTCGGGGGGATGTGAGGGTATCTGTTTTTATGAATGAAGCGAGGTTGCTTGTTAAAAGTACGCCTGCGTTCATGAATGAAAATGTTGTTGTTGTATATTTTGCTATGAATTTGGGATTCGGCTATTTGGCTGACATATTGACTTGTGACTATTGTTGTTTTTGTAAAACAATGTTTGTAGTTTTTGCGGGTGACATATTTACATGTGTACGCATATACGTATGTATGTATGTTTGTTTCTGTATGCATTATTTGTTCGGCAATTTTATGTCTACATACATATATGCGTGTACATATAAATCAATGCGCGCACATATATTGTGTTGATATATGATAAAATTATGATTTCAATTTCTGAATCCGCACATTCAACTGCGCTTGTGTAGATATACATATGATTATATATAAGATTAATATGATAACAGATATGTACATATACATATATTGTAATAAATTTAATCTCTATTAGGAAAGTATATTATGATAAAACTAAATAAAATCATTAAATTCCCAAATTGATTATATATAATATTTTTAAAATTACTTAGATTTAATTAATTAATTAGAGTCTTATCAGTTTTGCAAGCATTCATAAAAATTCGCGAAATGATATTCATATGAATAAATATGATTGCATATAAACGAATAAGAATATAAGCCAAAAGAGTAACATGTGGCTGTAATATCAAAACAAGTCTCTGAGCATAATTTTCATTGAATGCTCAGCTCTGTTCACTCACTTCTGTTAAAATTTCTCCTTCCGAGCCAGATGAGGTGAAATTCACTAATAAAATCTTGTTAGGTTTTGACAATTCACACGCTGGTCCGCAATTGAACCTTCTCTATGATATACGTTCTCTGATAAAAGTCCCAATTTAATGGCTACACACTTATCTTTATTTCTAATTCCAACAACTTAACACTTATTGCTCGTTATTCGAGCTTACCACTTCTTGCTTATGTCTCAATTGTTCTTATCACGACAACACTCTAACTAGAACTGTGTTTGCCGCACAATCCGGCAGCCCTTATATAGTAAATCTGTAACAAAACATTGCTTCTAGAAGATTCTGGCAACTACGAATTCGCTAACTAGTTGCTTCTGGCAGTTTATTGTTGATTCGATTTTGTTCTATTATCCGTGTTCGTCACACTGCCCTCTACCTAAGTCTGATCGTCCCGATTAGACATATTTGCGATACCAAACACAACGCTTTTATGTCCCCCATTTCGTCTTCTAGGCTGGTGCTGATATCATTAGCCGTCCTTCTCTTCTTGGAGTTGATTCCATCCGTTTTCCGGATACTCAGTTTCTGGTACATCCCTTGATTTAAAGCTGACTCGAGATTCCATTCTTGATCAGAACGTAACTCCATTGGAACACCGAATCTCGTTACCCACTTGTTGATGAATGCCTCCGCCACTGGTTTAGTCTCTTGGTTAGGCATTGTGTATACTTGTGGCCATTCGTTGAAATGGTCCTTGACTACCAAAACATGACTATTTCCTAATTTATTGGTGGGGAATGGACCATCTTCATACACGCCTATTTTCTCAACTGGCGCACGCGAATTGTGCTGTTTCATCTGCCCATGACTCCTGGACCTTGATCCTTTAGCTACAATGTTCTCAGCATATTTCGCAATCCTTTCTATAGCTGATTGACAATCAGTCCAATAAAACCTTTGCTTCAAATTCTCCAAGGATTTCATGTCTCTCAAGTGCCCTCCTCTTGGACATTTGTACTGCACGTTAAGAACATCATGAATTCCAACCCTTGGAGCAACCATAAGTACTCGGAAGGTTTGCCCATTTTTGCTTTTCCTTACTCGATGCAAGCAGCCATACACTAACTTTAAACTGCTCCGTTCTGCCCAATATGATTTTGTGACTGGCCTTCCTGTAGTTATTTCTCTAATCGTTGTACATTAGTTCAATTCCACTTCATGTAATGCACCTTCCAATTCTGAATCTTCTTGCAAAGAGTCATCCGTTTCAGGTTCAATTTTATGCTGATCTTCCACCTGTGATGATATACACGCTTCCTGCTCTTCCAACTGTAAGGACACTTGTGCTGGTATCCAACCTTCTTGCTCTTCTAACTGTGAGGAACCTTTTACTAGTTCACACGCTTCCTCCTCTTCCAACTGTGAGAACACCTGTCCTGACATACGCAATTCCAGCTCTTTCGACTGTGTGGACCCTTGGACTGGTACACACACTTCCTCCTCTTCCGACTGTGAGGACACCTGCGCTGGCATGCGCCCGTTCAGTTCTTCCGACTGCGAAGACACTTTTGCTGGTATACAAGCTTCTTGCTCTGCATACTGTGAAGATTCTGGTTCACATGCTTCCTCCTCTTCCAACTGCGAGGATACCTGCGCTGACATATGCACGTCGAGCTCTTTCGGTGCTGACAACTGTGCTGAAAAACGTGCATCTTGCGTTCTCTGCATAAAGTCTTCGCATATATTTCTGCGGTTCGACTGCGCAACACTTAGAGCGTGTTGCATATTTCATTTGTTTGTTGGAATGATAGCCTCACATTTTGCTGGCAATGATTTATCATGAATGTGGTAGATAAATATGCATAATACCTACTCGCTTAATAGTTTCAAAGAAATACTTAAGTCGGGAATCCCCTAATCCACCAGAATGTTTGAATACCCGCTATTAATATTTTCAAGGTCAAATTTATAACAGGAATTTCCTAATCTCTAAATATTAAAAACCCATCATTTTTTTAATCCATATTTATTTCTATTTATTATAAAACATCCTTGAATTAGTTACAATTCTTGTTTTAAATAAAATGATATTCGAACTAAATTCTTAGTGGTTATGCGGTATGTTATTAAAAATTAAAACTGCATTTTGAGTATCTTAATTTTCTCCTTATTTACAATTTTTCAAAATATTTCTATTATTATATGCATACATATTTGCATATCACTTACAAAAAATAAATAACAGAATTCAAATTTCTATATGAATGGTATAGATTCATTTGAAACCGAGTGCTCTTGCAACCATTCAAAGAATTCGAAAGAAAAAGGAATGCTGAAAGGGTAGCAGCGATCTGTGAGTTACAAAAATGTCCCAATGTAAGCACACACTTATGAAACTCTTGTATACAAGTGATAGTTCATTCCTTTCTAACGCATTGGGCACGGTGTGTAGGTGTAAACGCTAATACCTTCAATAAATTGGAGTAGCCATTGCCGTGACTTGCTGGGATGTTATTGAATAGTAGACGTCACAGTTAGTATTACCAGCCTGTGTCATTATGTAGTTTAATTACGTTAAATTTTTAAATTTTATTAAAATTTTAGTAAGTCTAGTCAAGGCATAAACCTTATAATAAAGGATCGATAGTGAGACGAAAATAAAATATCGATTGTTTTAGTGCTCCAATTTGTACCATTGTATAAGCCTAGATTTATAAAATGATTTCTACTCGGAAGACGCTTCAGTAATTAAATAAATCACTTTTAAAACATATTAATGAGTTACGTTATTGGTCCAAACCTGTAACAGACATTGAATGTAAAAATGTGTACTATATAATGTATTACCTCGTGGCTTATAGTTAGCATTGGCTTACTATTTTATTTAACCAAAAGAAGAAATACTTACATATGCATATGTTTGCTACTTTCCATTGCTTTGTCTAAGCAGAACATAATATCAATGTAGGCTATGAAGTGAAGATATTGAAGTAAAACATTGATATAACTAAAACACAAATTTAAAAATATGGTGGCTGGCATTTATCAAAATATTCTTATTCAAAGTATAGTACTTAAATATATGTATGTATTAATGTGTATTTTGAAACGATCGGATTTCTTAAATTATGAGGACATCGACTTATAATAATATGTTATATAAACTTGAGGTGACGTCTGTTGCAATTACGGAAGAAGAGTATATTGCAAAGAAACTTTGAAAATACTAATTCTAACTATAATTGTGTTTATCACATTAGAAATGTTCAAAAAATTTAATGAAAATGTCGAAGTTAAATAATTCTTGCGAATACACTTCTGGAAAAAACAAATTCATCGACAACAAGGGTGGCTCGTTTATAAAAACTAGTGGTATTACAAATAATGTTAATCCCCCCATAGAAATAATATCTATCATCAATAAGCGGATATTTCCACCAAAACTTCCTACGCCAAATGCCAATAAAAGCTTTGAACATGTAAGTAAAAATCACTGAAATATGTATGGTATATAAATCAATGGGTCGGCTTTAGTTTAGCATCCCACGATTTCAGTGTTAACAGGGGTATGGTTGGATAGAGAAGATTCTCCAGATCACGAATATATACAATTATTACCGCCGGAAATTTATAGTTTTCGAGATTTAGTTTATAATATTCTGTAGAGGGTAATTGGGTTTTTTTTTTTATATTTATTTTGATTGCTTTCATTCGTTTGGATATGGCAACACTTATTCTCTGACGACATGGAACTCATTTGGGGTGGGCTTTAGTTTAGCATCCCACGATTTCAGGGTTAAGAGGGGTATGGTTGGATAGAGGAGATTCTCCAGATCACGAATATATTTGCATTTTAAGTTGAAAATTTCACAAATTTCATTTTACAATTTCTTGATTTATGGTTGATCTTTTCTTTTATATTATGCACGTATTATACACTAACTTTTCACTTCAATGTTTCTACATATTTATTTTATATTAAATATTTAAGTATTTGCTTTAAATAAGCATTTAATTTTTACACAATTTTCGTAATATGAACAATAACAAATGGGTTCCATGTTGTCAGATAATAAGTGTTGCCATATCTATTATATATATATATATATAAATATATATTTTGAAAGCGAATTAAAATGAACAATAAAAGAGGATTATACTCCAAATACATGAACTATAATTTTGTTGTTGTTGTTGTTGTAACGGTTACCTAATCCCCGTTTGGGTGATAAATTCTAGATTCGTTGTCGTCGAGGTCATCTAACGGAAGGCCCGGGAAACGAGCTGTTTCGACGGGGTCGGACCATAGGGAGAGGGGTGTTAGATGAGTGGGGTTTGTTGGGCATGCAAAGAGGTGGTTAGTGTCATGCGGAGACTCATTGCATGCAGGACATGTGTTTGGTATGTCAGGGTCTATTCTGGATAGGTAGAAGTTTAATCTGCTACAGTATCCAGAACGAAGTTGCGCGAGGGTCACTCTAGATTCGCGACGCAACTCGAGCTCTGTGTCTGCTATGGGTGGTGGTTTGACTCGTATTACGCCATTCACTGAGAGGGAGTCGGTGAAGGTGTTAATGGCTCCACTGTGAATGGCGGTCAGTGCTTGTCTGAAGTTAGTTGCGTCCGAAGTCTGGTCGGCGTGCTGTCTGATGTCGTCGACGTAGTCAAGGAAGGACCTCTTGATGTTCCTAGGAGACGGCTCCGCTACAAGCAGGCGACTGCAGGGGTGATTTCTACGAAAACATCCCAGCAGAAACTGCTTGGAGAGGAGCTCGTTATGTTCCTTAACCGGAAGCATACGGGCCTCACTATGTAGGTGTTCGATTGGAGACATCAAGAGGCATCCCGTGATAGTCCGGAGTGCAGTGTTCTGACAAGTCAGAAGCTTCTTCTTCTGCGTGTCACTGCATCCAGGCGACCATATTGCGGCTGCATAATTAAGGACCGGCCGGCCGATTGCCTTGTATGTTGCCAACAACGTTTCTTTGTCTTTTCCCCATGAGCTGCCGGCAAGCGACTTGAGGATTTTGTTGCGGCTCTGTACTTTGGCAGTTATCGCGGTCGTGTGAGGAGTGAAGGAGCACAGACTGTCCAAAGTGACGCCTAAAATTTTAGGGTTATTTACTGTCGGAATTTTTGTGCCATCGACTGAAATGTTCAGGTCCAGTCTGTACTCCTTCGTCCAATTGGTGAAGATGGTCGCTGTGGATTTAGTGGGGGAGAGTGTTAAGTTCCTTGCAGAAAAGAAGCGAGAAAGATCGGAGAGGTAGCCGTTTACTTTTGAACACATGCCATCGATTCCATTGCCCGACGTCAATATCGTACAGTCATCAGCGTACGAGGTCATTGAAATTCCCGCTGGTGGCTGGGGAGTTTTGAAATATAGAAATTAAACAGTAGCGGGGAGAGGACACCGCCCTGCGGAACCCCCTGTTTAATTTTCCTGAGTTTGGAGTTTTGACCTCGAAACAGTACAGATGAATGCCGACCGCTCAGGTAGTTCATAGTCCACCGCTTCAGTCCTGGAGGGAGCGTTGATTGTTCCAGGTCCTCAAGTAGCGTTGCGTGATTGACTGTGTCAAAAGCTTTTGACAAGTCCAACGCTACGAGGATCGTCCTCTCGCAGGGTGGCTTCTGGTTCAGGCCATGAACTATCTGGGCGTTTATGACGCTAAGTGCTGTGGTGGTACTGTGCACTTTACAGAAGCCCTGCTGATGGTCTGCTAGGCTCAGATGGTGGGTGAATGACGGGAGTAACAAGGCCTCAAGTGTCTTCACTACTGGGGAAAGGAGAGTTCTCGGGCGATAAGACTCCCCTTTGTTGGCGGGTTTCCCAGGTTTCAGCAGTGGGACCACTCTTCCGACTTTCCACACATCGGGTATTTGAAGAGTGGATATCGACTGGTTGAGGACCTTGGTGAGGTAGTTTACTCCCGTTGGGCCTAGGTGTTTTATTATCAGCATGCTTATTCCATCAGGGCCGATGGATTTAGACGATTTCGCCTTTTTGATGACACTCTGAACCTCCCCATCGGTGAAAGTAAGTGGTGCGCAGTCTTTTGGCATTTTGCGCAGCCGTCGGGTAACACATCGTTTGGCCTTGTCGGTCGAAGGGTGCAGTATAAACTGCCGGCTAAAGTAGCTCGCGCACTTCTTCGGGTCCGAGGAGGCATGGCCATCGAATTGAATTTCAACCCGATCGTCATGTCTCCTTGACAGTAGTCCAAAGCTTACTCACACCCGTGGAGAGGTTGCAGGACTTCAGGTGCTCTATCCATTTTGTCCGCTTATGATGATTTACCATTTGCCGAATTTCCAAATTGAGATCCCTTATTCGGGGATCACAGGGATCGGCATCGCGCTCATTTGCTAATACAGCTGCTTCGGCTGGGAAATTGGGGCGGAGTTCCGCGATTCTTCCAGCCGGTATGAAGCGAGCAGTAGCAGCAGCGATCACCTTGCGGAATTGACGCTCGCCAACGATGACGTCCGTAGGAATGGATAGTGCGTTGAAGGTGCTCTCAGTAAATTCTGTGAAGCCGACCCAGTTGGCTTTGTTAAAGTTAACATAAGTGCGGTTGTCCACAGAAATAAAGTCAGGAGGTTTCTCGATCGAGATGATTATGGGCAGATGGTCTGATGCAAGAGTTAGCATAGGTCGCCAGGTTATACTATTTATCAGACCACCGCTAGCGATGGTAATATCTGGCGAGCTATTACAGGTGCCCATAATTCTGGTGGGGGCTTCGTCATTCATTGTGCAGAATGTCGAATCTTCTATCTGTTCCGCCAGCTCCATCCCCCTACGATCATTTGACAGGCAGTAATGCCAAAGATCGTGATGCGCGTTAAAGTCGCCTAGCACTAAACGGTTTTCACCACGAAGTAGCGCATCTATATTCGGGTGATATCCTGTTGGGCAACATGTAACTGGGGGGATGTATATATTAAATATTTCGAGCTCGACATCGCCTGACCGGACAGCTATACCCTGACATTCTAGGGTGGTGTCCCTGCGGTCGATGTCAACATCGATTAGACGATATTGCACGGTGTTGTGCAATATGAAGGCTAGGCCTCCACCATTATCCCGCTCGCGATCCTTACGTAAAACGTTGAAACCTGCACAACTCAGAAGATCTGAGTGGCTGTTTAGCTTGGTTTCTTGGACCGCAGTTATCGTTACGCGCTCCCGTCTCATAAATGCAACTATCTCCTCGATCTTGCTCTGGAGTCCGTTGCAGTTAAATTGTAAGAGTCGCGTTTGTCGCGGGTGTCCAGTCGTGATCCTAGGGGTGAGTGGGGTGCGTGTAGGTGGTGGTTGTTGCAGCTATGCTATCCGCATGGGCGGTTGTCGCACTGTGTGATTGCACTCACGTGTGGTGCGCAGGCCGGAACACGACAGAAAGTGACACCAGCTAGTGCAAGAATTGCACTTGACTGGTGTGACGTTCCGGTGTATTACGGTCTGACACACGGAACAGACTGTGCGAGGAATCAGGAGTTGCTGAGTGGTTCTCGGGGATTGGAGCAGGATGAAGGTAGAGGTCATTAGGGCCGTAGAGGGCCTTTCTTGGCCACTCGAATAGAGTGGCGGCGCAGTGCCGTTAAGGTTGGTGTCGCAGTATTGCGTTGGCAGCATGGGGCTACGTAACTCGTGGTGCATTCCCTATGGGTCTTAAGGCTTGAGCAGGTCTTAAGATGGCTCCATCCATTGCTTGTATTGCACCTAACCGAGGTGTAGTTTGGATGGAGCTTTTTACCGCATATGCAGCAAAAAAATTCCTCGGGGCTCGGGTTGGGCTCGATTCCAGCACGGGTCAAGAGGATACGGAGCAACCCTGCTGCTACACTTACCGATACAAACAGGGATATCATCCCCCGAATTCCGGCTTAAAATGGGTATGTACAGCTAGAGAAAGTTCTCCAGATTAAGAAAATATATATATAGTGATGTGCTATAAAAAAAGACACACAATCGCTGACGATGTTACTTAATTTAAAAGTTTTTTGTGAACTTAATATTCTATGAACTAACGATGGATAAATAATAGCATCGTCTTTGAATATTATTCAAGTATTTCTGAAGTCAATTGCGAGTTCATTTTTGGCAAATCAGTGAAAGTGTGCTATTGACTGTGCAATGACGTGTGCGTTAAAATAGAACCAAACGATAAAATGAAATATTTTGCGAAGCGAAAAAACTTCATTTGATAAAATTTTCAACAAAATGTGAGTAAAGGGTTTTAATTTTATACATTTGTAAATTTTGCTGTTTCATATAAATTAGGTATAAAAATGGGAAGAGCCGAGAACTGCAGTTCTGAATTCTGAAAACTAATAAAAACTTTGAGTTTACATTCAAAAAGCCAAAAGAAATTAGCTCCAATAGTTGGCTGTTAACCAAAAATGGTCGCAAATGCAATAAATTATAAAGAAAAACTAGAAAATAGAAGTAAAAAATCCAAAATCAGTGTGGTTTTTCAAAACCGAATCCTGAGTCAGGTGAGAGCAAATCCGTTTGTGACCTCTTCCGCCCTTAAGAAGCAATATTCTTTGAATGTGAATGCTTTAACCATTCGAAAGTTATTAATCAATAACAATTTGCCGAAGATCGATCTGATGAAACCAAAGTGAATTTTTTTAACAAGGTAGTCTTTCTGTGCGAAGACCGCCCAATACCGAATTCCTTCCACAACACAATAAAAATACGATAAAACATTGCGGTAGGAGTATGATGGTTTTCTCATATTATGGAACAGGTCCACTATTTCGGACAGAGGGTAGAAGGGATGCATTACAATACACCAAGATTTTAAATGAAACCATATTACCTTATGCGGATTTTAATATGCCCCTTCAATAGGTCTTTCAACAAGATAATGACCCGAAACATACATCGAAGTGGGCAAAAGAGTGGTAGAGACAAAACTGCATCGCAGTTTTAAGCTAGCCCCCGCAATAACCAGACCTCAATCCTATAGAAACTTTATGGCGGGAGGTTAAAGTGGCTCTGAGAGCCAAAACCCATCCAATTAAGAGGACCTTTGGAGGCTAGTGAAGGCCGCATGGCATAAAATTCCAGCTGTTATGTGCCAGAATTTAGTGAATTATGTGCCCAGACTTTGCATAGCAGTTCTAAAAAACAATGGATACTGCACTAAATATTAATGTAACAATTATTATTCTTTATCCTTTCTATTGATTATTTCATTAAAAATTACAGATTTCAAATCACCAGGAAACAAATAAATTTAAATAATGTCTTTTGGCTCTATTTCAAAGCACAGCCAAAACGGGACATGCTAATGAGTTTTTAATTTTGATTTTAGACTTAAGACTTTTAATTGGTATCTTAATATATACTCCATGCGTTGTTTCTTTTCTACCAATAAAAAAAAATAAATAAAAAAATTTTAAATATATTGATTTAAAAGATATCTATAGCTCTATTTCCTCGCACATCACTGTTATATTTGCATTTAAAATTCCAAAATTCAACTATTTAAAGTGCATGTTTCATTGATTTTAAATAAATGTTACACTTATATTTTTAAATTTTATATCCACTTACATATCACTTATTCGTTTCTACAAATTTGTTTTGTATTAAATAGTACAAAAATAACTTTAATTCAATACCATTTTTAACTCTTGTTCAAATCCATTTATTGATACAATAACAAAATGGTTGCATGTAGAGCTGCAAAACCATCGATAGTTAATTTTGACTATCGATGGTTTATGCCTTAACTAGACTTACTAACAATTTTTATAAAATTGCAAAATTTAACTTAATATTGTAACGGATTTCTCTATAAATAGTCTACCTTGTAACTCACTCTTGAGTTTGATCAGTGGATCACCTCTAACTGTGTCGGCTGCACAATCCAGCAGCCCTTTTATAGTAAATCTTTAACAAAAGTCCGCCACTAGAACATTCTGGCAACTTCGAATTCGCTGTCTAGTTGATTCTGGCAATTTATCGTTGATTCATTTTTGTTCTATCCGTGTTCGTCACAATATTAAGGTCCGCATTCGCAGTTAACAGTTGGTTAACAAAAATGTTAACTCTTTTTGGGTCGGCTTAAGAATACCATTCCAGGATTCCGGGGATATGGGCGGATAGAGGAAGTTTTCCATATCAAGAATATAGGTATATAGATATAGCCGCGGATAGTTTTCAAGATATTTACGTTTAAAGTTAAAAATTTCAACTATTTAAAGTACGTTTTTTTACTTTTATATCCACTAACATTTCGCTAATTAGTTTTTGGACTGTTATTTTATATTATATGATACAAAAATTGCTTTATTTCAATATTTAAATCATTGTTCAATTCTATTAATTTTGACAATAACAAAAGGGTTGTAAATGTCAAATAACCAGTTGACCGACCAGCGTTATTTTTTTTTTTAAGCGCAGCCGAAGGCCGCCAACGCAAGAAGAAGTTTTACGCGAAAAAGTAACGCTGTCATTGAGGGTATAACATAATCCTTAACATCAATGTTCTTTAACGGATATTACTACTGCTAATTTTGAAGAAAAGTACCGTTTTGTTTTTTCCATTTGCTATTTATTTCATATTTGACATATAAAATTCAAGCGTGTTTAGTGCAAATAATTGTGTTAAAAGATTTTTTCCTATCCAGTCATTATTAAATTTTTAATTTTGAAAATGAATGCAATTTCATCAGGTAAGTTATTATACTTTTAGTTTTTTTTTAATATTAATAATAATATTGGTCAAGTAAAAAGGTAGTTCGGCTTTTTATTGATTTTTCAAAAGATGATAACTTTGTGTACATTTTTCCGATTTAAGTCAAATATGCGCCGTTTAGTTCGTAAATTTGTTGGCAACGAGATGCCAACTTCATTATACCCCTCTCGTAGAAGGCTGCGTCCCTATTGGCAACAAACTCGGAGAGCCAATTTTCACAGGCCTCTCTTGAGGCCAACTTCTCACCATTAAGCGCGTTCACCATGGACAGGAAAAGATGGTAATCCTTGGTCAGGTGCCAGGTCCGGATTATAAGGTGGGTGCATTAGAACCTCCCATCCGAGCTCCAGGATGGAACACAATCCGGCCTCTGTTGATCAAAGATGGCCTCTGCTGGATGAGTGCTGCCTTCAAGCGGTCCAGTTGTTGGCAGTAGAGGGCCGAATTGAGCGTTTGGCCATAGGGGAGCAGCTCGTAGTAGATGATTCCTTGCCAATCCCACCAAACACACAGCAATACCTTCCTGGCCGTTAATCTGGTCTTGGCCACCGTCTGGGCCGCTTTCCCGAGCTTTGACACGACCGTTTGCGCTCGATGTTGTCGTAAATGACCCATTTTTCATCGCCACTCACAATCCGCTTCAGAATCGGGTTGAATTTGTTGCGATTCAGCAGCGATTCGCAGATGGAAATTCGGTCCAACATGTTGTTTTGGCGTTAGTGGCATCAACATCGAGCTTCTTTTTGAATCCAAGGTTATGCAAATGGTTCCAAACGGTTTTCTGGCTTATCCTTAGTTCCTCAGCAATTAAATAGGTGCTCACTGTTTCCACTATTTCCATGATTTTATCGCAATTTTCGACGACAGGCTTCCCGACGCGTGGTGTATCTTTGACATCGAAGTTACCGGAACGGAACCTAGCAAACCACTTTTGTGTTACACGTTCGTTTACAGTATCGGGACCATAAACTAAATTAATTTTTTCAGCCGCTTTGGCTGATTTTTCGCCTTGATCGAAGAAAAATTGTAAAATGTAGCGAATTTTCTCTATGCTGGTGTCCATTTTTGACGAGCGCTCACAACGTACTGAGTAAATCAATCGTAAAACTGTCAAAGACAAACTTAGCGAATAAACACATTTTTAGCGTCGTATAGTATGACATGATGCGACACGCAACACTAGTACTATGGACATAACGCCATTTCTTAGATAAAAACCGAACGAACTTCCTACTCGACCTAATATATTATATTTATATTTTTTTGATTCTAATAAACCAAGCGGATTCCGCCGAAAAATCCATTTTAATTTTTTGTGCTTGCAGTAAACGCATTTAAACGGTGAGTGCAATCGAGTGTATTATTTATGGTCCTTCGAATCATAGTGAGCGGCACTATGGAGTGAACAAAAAAAAACAAACCTATAAAAACGAATAAATAAAATAAAAATATATACATATGTATATATAAAGTGAGAAAAAAAAAGTGCTGTGAAGTGGCTAAACGTTGTGTGGCAAACGAAAAAAATATATATATACAATATATACGTGCTGTGCAGTGTAGTGACTTAACACATACACACATAAAAATATAAAAAAAAAATAAGCAACAGAAGGAAGTGAGTGAATTGTGGAGTAACACAAACATATATACATAAAAGAAGGAGCTCACCAAAGTCAGCGCAGCCAAACAGCAAAGGTCTGGGCCACAGAACAAAAAAACCTTACCAGCTCACAACAATAACCACAACAGCTCACCAAAGGTATGGGCCACAGAACGAATAGCACACGCTCAAGCACCTATGTATATAACATTGTCCCCAAAACCCCTTGGCGGAAATCTAAGTGAGTCGTATCGATTCCATTTAGTATCTGTATATATCCAAATATGATATGTATGTTTATTTAATACATAAATCCGTCTTAATAAAGGCAACAACAAAAAAGAGCGGTTACCAAACGGTAAAAACCGAAATACTGCAAACAGATAAAACAGTTGGTAAAAAATATATATCCAACGAACTGTTGATTGCCTTACTGCTTACCGTTGTGTATATATATAATCATATCATGATAATATCTCTGCAACAGAATAATTCAAGTATAATACCCCTTATACTTTATCAAGTATAAGCAGCATTGCGTAAAATAAGCAAAGGCAAATCAAAAGCAAAAAAAAAAAAGCGAAAACTTACAAGATAAATTTAAACATACATACATAAAGGCCAATGCAATTTCTGATACATACATATACATATTATATTTAACATATATAATACATAAAGGCCAATGCAATTTCTGATACATACATATACATATTATATTTAACATATATAATACATATTATATTTAACATATATAATACATACTATATTAGGAGAAAACCTCCGTTTGCAGCATTAACATAAGTATGTATCAAAAAACATACAATCATACATATAATACTAATAATTGCTACACATACATATATTATATTACTAATAATTGATATACATACATATATACATAAAATTTTACGAGAATACTTGCGGTAAATTATTCTACTTTTCGCGGTCTTTTCGCACTGCGTACATATATTCCGCCCAAATATATTACGTGATATACATACATATATACATAAATTTTACGAGAATACCTGCGGTAAATTATTCTCCTTTTCGGGGTCTTTTCGCACTGCGTACATATATTCCGCACAAACATATTACGTGATATACATACATATATACATAAATTTTACAAGAATACCTGCGGTAAATTTTTTCAATTCGCGGTCTTTTCGCACTGCATACATACATGTATATACACGTCAGGTATACAAACATACATAAGTACTTCGCTTCAAAGTCCACATTGGCAAATATTCCGCAATACCCCTTGTTCTTTGTTAAACAAAAACAAGTAGGATTGCATATATACATAAAATATTCTAAGTCCACATTGGCACATATTCGCAATACCCCTTGTTTTTTGACTAACAAAAACAAACAGGTTTGCGCAAAACATATAAAAACATAATATATAATATTACATACGTACAAAGTGCATTGATCTCTAAGACGAGCTCTCAATTGCGCATAACAAGTACATAGGTATGTACGAGGGCTGCTATATATATTTCTGCTTCGATTGCTGTTTTGTTTCGGGCTCATACGCATACAGTGCCACATATACGTATAAACGCACTCTTACTTTTAATTTTGCTAACTTCTCTCTTTCTTTGCATTGCACTCATTACAACAAATTCTCTCTCATATTGTTTGTTAAACTAACGGAAATTCGTATTGAGTGCAAACCCCCACTTATGTTGTTGTTTTTATATTTAAATCAGATAGCAAAAACAGGCACATATTCGTTTAAACGCATCAACTTAATTTTTAATAAGGCTACATTTATTTAATTTTTATTAATTTATTGGTCCTCCATTTTTATTTACAACCTCAAAAATACGGTTTGGTATCGAGTCCACTAAATTTTGCAGCAGCGTCCGGTCCAAATCTTCCCAAGCCTCCTTAATAGCCAATTTGAGCTTAGTGTTGCCTAGGCCAGCCAGCTATATAGCAGGCCTCGTATCAGCTGATCCGCTTATAGGTATACGCTATAGGAATTACGGACGCATAATACATACAAATAAAAATAAAAAACATTTGCGTTTATTTATAATCAATTAAATAATATTAAAAAAAAACAAATTTTTTAATATAAAAGCGATAAAACACGAAATACCGTAATTTATTCAGTTCATTAAATAAAACCTCTTATCATCTTAAAAGAGTTCAGTTACTCATACAAGTTTAAATACGCCATTAATTTATTAATTTTTTTCAAAAAAAAAAAAACTTCTTTCCTTAAAAGAGGTTTCAAACATATACATATATTTCTTACATTGAAAATATATTATTTTATTTTGGCACATCTTTTAAATGAGCTCAGACTGCATATGACGCAATCGTATAATCTGACGACTCAGATCTACTTGAAAATTTCAAATCCTCGGCTTACGCCAAATACGAAAAATGCTTAGACCAGTTTGAAGAAACTAAAGCAATGATTTCTAAACTAAAGTTATTAAAAGCAATTGCACCTACTTTACATCACCGAGTAGAGCTGCCACAAGTGCAAAGTCAAGAGGCAAGTTCAGGCATCCATCTCAAGGTGCCCGCATGTGACACAGAAATATTTCATGGTGGTTATGAACAATGACCGTCCTTCTGGGACATGGTTACAGCCGTTTACATGAACCACCCAAAATTATCAAATGCACAAAAATTGTATCACCTCCGATACAAAACAAAAGATCAAGCAGGCGTAATAGTAAAACAGTTCGCACTAAATGACGATAATTTCAATTTGGCTTGGGAAGCTCTTAAATCTAGATATGACAATGAAAGAATATTGGTCGATAAGCAAGTAACGATACTAATGAACTTGCCTAAGATTCAAAAGGAAACAAGTGGAGAGTTTATAAAACTGCAATCCACTGTTTCTAATTGCTTCTCGGTTCTATGGACACAAAATATTCCTACAGACAGCTGGGACCCAGTACTGGTAAACATATGCACCGCCGCATTACCAGAAAAATCATTACTTCTATGGGAGCAATCACTCTCATCACGAAGAAAATGCCCAACGTTGCAACAAATGAAAGATTTCTTAACTACCCAGTACGAAATCGCAGAAAGGGTAGACAAAAAAATAGTCAGAACGAAAAGCGACGACTTAAACAGAAGCTTCAATAGACCCCAAGCCAGTAGCAGCAACAATTTAAATAGAAGCTTTTTTAAAAATCAATCGTTCAGCTCTGAACAATACTAACAGACGTTGTTGTTGTAGCGGCAGAATTCTGCCGAGTTGACAGTCCTTGGCCGGAATAAATCCGGTTCCGTTCCGGTTACGTAGACCCGACTGTCGTGGGAACGGATACAAACAAACGTTATGCGAGTTGTGTACAGGAGGGCATACGCTCAAATCATGCGAGAAATTCAAAAAATTAAATATTGTCGATAGGAAAAATGTTGTGAAAACAAAAAGACTGTACAAATTGCTTGTCACATGTGCATACACTTAAAGAGTGCGGAAGCCAATTTAATTGCGTTTATTGTCATAAACGACATCATTCAATGCTGCATTACAGCACATTTTCCAGCTCACCCCCAAACAGCGCAAATATGAAAAGAGTCACTGGTTTAGTTGCAACAGCAAATCCCGAAGTGCGAAATCCCGAAAATTGCCAAGAAGTACCATGCTGCTCAAAGGCATTCAAAACTCAAACGCTACACAGCGAAAATCAAAGTAGAGCACTACTACCCACATCAGTCGTCTCCATCGAACACCGAGAAGAACTGTTTAAGCTTAGGGCCTTAATAGACCAAGGATCACAACGATCATTTATAGCGTCTATGGCTCAAAATAGGCAACAACTGCCAACAAAACTAGCCAATTTGGAATTCACGGAAGTGGGCGGAAGGTTGTCCAAAACTCTAATAAAATCTGCCCCATTACCTTAATTTCCCCCCAAGCGAATAAGCACATACAAGCAGAAGCTATAGTCTTACAGCACCTTACAAATATGCTTCCAAGCTATCACATAAATTCCAAGTATTGGCAAAAGGTTTCACACCTAAAGCTAGCAGATCCCAACTGCAACACTCCCGCTCGAATAGATCTTCTATTAGGCAGAGATCTCATACCACAGATAATATTTGAAGGTATTGAAAAAATTTCAAATACACTTCTGGCACAAAATATTATTTTTGGTTGGATCCTAAGTGGACTTGTTACGGAACCAGTTACAACCATGGCCACTCAGGTTGAGGAAATCTCAAACGAATACCTCAATTCACAATTAAAGAAATTTTGGGAGTTAGAAGAGCTCCCGCCTATATCAATTACAACCCCAGAAGTTCAGTATTGTGAAGACTTTTATAAAGCCACAACTACTAGATCAGATAATGGTCGGTACTTCGTACGTGTACCACTAAAACAACAATTTTCTAACACACTCGCCTTAGGTCACTCTCGCACCTCTGCAATACAGCAGTTTTTAAGTATGGAAAAAAACTTATTAAAAAAAGGTGAGCTTAAGCCTGAATACGATGGCGTGTTAGTAGAATACCTCCATTTAGACCACATGGAGGAAGTAAGCGCAGGCGAAAAAATCATAAATGGCAAATATTACTAATTTTACTTGCCTCATCACGCAGTAGTAAAGCTAGATAAAAAACCATACCCAAATTATCCGCGAAATCCTGGGACGGTATTCTAAAGCCGACCCAATGTTCGTTTTAGATTTTAGTCAAAATGATGGGTTTGAAAAAGTATATGAAGCAGAGACACTGCCAAATAGCTGGCAGAAGTATGACCCCAGGAAATTAAAGACGCCTATAAACAAACAATTGTTTTTTGGTGCAACAAAGCTAATAAAGCGACATCGTGGGAGAAGCTAGTAGAAATTAGGTGGTGTGAGAACTTGAGCAGGAATAATGGGCACATCTCTTAGAATTTTAGTTCGAACAGAACTGGGTCACCCAGGAGCCCTAATTGGGGATGATCAAATCTACAATGTAATCGTAACTGCTCACGCTTTTGTAATAATTTTTTTCATGGTTATACCTATTATAATTGGAAGATTTGGGAATTGACTAGTATCATTAATGCTGGGAGCACCAGATTTGGCTCTCCCTCGAATAAATAATATAAGATTCTGATTACTGAGAAATTGAGCTCATGGTGGAGGAATGCGAAGCATATTGGAAGGAGAAAAAGGGCAGTAAAGAAGCTGAACTTAGAATGTAGCGAGAAAAGCATGATATTTATATGGTTGGGTTCTGTCCAACTTAACAAAGTTCGAATTTCTTTGTAACTTATGTATATTTATAAATAT
This sequence comes from Bactrocera oleae, assembly GCF_042242935.1. Lineage (NCBI taxonomy): Eukaryota > Metazoa > Arthropoda > Insecta > Diptera > Tephritidae > Bactrocera > Bactrocera oleae. Next base: position 29,079,683 of record NC_091536.1, read on the forward strand.
GTATATAATCTTGTATTGTTATTGTTATTACTCTATTGAATAATTTTATTGTTTTCATGTTTAATATAACTAAAATTCGTTAACATATTTATCAATTATGTTTTTTTGAGTAATGTTGGAAGTTTCATTTCTAATATTCCGATTATGTGGTGGTACATTTAAAATTTAATTTACAGTTTAATCTAAGTTTGGTGGAAGTATTAGTGTTTCCACTTCAACATCTGGCAGTAGATGTTATGCGAAACTCCCGTGGCGAATATAATGCTTTAAACATTTTGGAAATTCAAGCGTATTCCTACAGACAACACGGGGAACCTTCTCTTCCACACCCCATAGGACCTCTTGCAATTTCTTGTCCTAATATTGGATTAATTGAATAGGGTTTCAGAAGCTGTACGGGTCTTAACACGGGCGTTATCACGACATTTGAGTTTTCATAACCACTGTCAGTAATTACAAGAATTTGTCCAAATTCTTTTGAATTCAAACGGTGCAAATTTCGAAAAATCTTATCATGTATCGATTTTACATAATGTTTGAACATTTATTGAGAAAAACCATTTTCTATTTTTATATAACTCCGCATGGATACCATACCTAAATTGAATGAGTTAACATAATTTCACAGATTTGCTATTATAACATCTTACCCGGGGAATATATTTTTATGTGTGCAGTCCAAATTAAAAGTTTTACATTAACAGCGTTCAGTTCATTCCCATTATTCGGAAAATAAATACACTGACGGACAAGAGTTTTGGTTCCTTAAGCTCTCTGAAGATCCGTTTGTATAAAAGACAGGTCAAATAATATTCTAGTGATATACTCACCTTTATGTTATCTTTCACTGTACTTAATTTCATTATGTAATATCTTTGGTTATTTCATTTCATGGGTTTAAATAAAAAAAAACTTATATATTTCGGTGGACAAAAGTTTTGGCACAGTTAGAATTCTCTGAAATTCTTTCTTTGATTCTGCTTAAAAATGAAAAACTAATAATAACAAGTAACTGCATAATGCTGTACCTCATAATAGAAACCGTTAACAGCGTGCATTAATTACTACAATTCAGTAAAATGGGTCGTAGGAGAGCGGAAAGGACAGCAGAGGAGCGAAAAATTATTTTAAGTCTACATTCCGCCAACAAAAGCTATGCGGAAATTGGCGAAATAATGACGTTAAGTCTTTTTAGTATTCGAAGCATAATCAAGTGTTTTAAAGATGTGAGTTGTCTCCAGAGTTGCGAACGTTCGGGCCGTCCACGTAAACTTAGTTTTAAAGAGGAGGCGTACATGGTACGTAAAATAAAAAAAAATCCAAAGCTGACTTCAACAAAGATTGCTGCGGACCTTACGGAAGAATTAAAGAAACATGTGCATCAAAAAACAGTGCAGCGTGTGCTTATTGGTAACGGGTACAAATCCAGAAAAGGCTCGAAAAAAACCTCTTATCAGCAATGCCAACAAAAAAAACCGTTTAGAATTTGCTAAAGAGTATAAAAACAAATCTATGGATTTCTGCGACAAAGTACTGTTCATAGACGAATGCAAATTTAACATTTTCCAAAGCGACGGTCGAATACGGGTCTGGAGAAAGGCAAATACTGAATTTGACAAAAACAATATTAGTAATACCGTAAAGCATGGAGGTGGTGGAGTCATGGTTTGGGCATGAATGACGGCGTCAGGCGTTGGGAAATTAGTATTTATTGATGGAGTATTGGACAAAACTTTATATATTTTTTGTTACTATAAAATCTGTTTTATTTTCAGCAAGATAATGATCCCAAACATACAGCTTATGACGTTTGTATGTGGATCATTCATCACGTTCCCCACGTTATAGCAACTCCTCCACAATGACCGGATTTAAATCCCGTTGAAAAGCACAATGTAACAAGTAAAAGCCAACTAAAAGAGGTATTGCAGCGTGAATGGGCCAATATTGGATCTAAGGTGACAAGTAAATGGTGCATTCCACGCCAAATCGTTTAAATCACGTTGTTAAAATTAAAGGTTTAAATACCCGTTAAAAAATCTGCATTTTCTTTTCTATATTTAAATAAAAGTTCTAACTGTGCCAAAAATTTTTGTCCACCGACATATATTCGTTTTTTATTTAAATGATTATAACAAAACAACCACAGACATTAAATAAATGAAATTGAGCATAGTGATAGAACACATAAAGGAGAGTATATGACTAAAACATTATTTGAACCTACCTTTTATATTAACAGATCTACAGAGAAATCAAAAACCAAAACCCTCTGTACCAAAATTTTTGTCCGTCAGTGTATATTCATTTCGCAGAAGTTCAATATAATGTAATACTACCGACAACTTTTGATACTATGGCCTCTGATGTGCTAAAGAGATTGCCATTTATACCAGGGATAATGGGATGCCCAACTCTTTCCAGTGTGAGAGCGCCTCTTAGCGTTTTTTACAACATTTTCCATTGTAGCCAGATCGGACAAAATAATAATTTTTGGGAATTTAAATTAAAATACCCATCATTTATAAAGATTAAATATTATTGTACATGTAGCCGTTAAACATATGCAGAAACTTTTTATACTCTTTTTTTGTGATTTTGTGGTATATTAAACAATTGATTTTTGAGCTTTCAATACGTAATCAAAAGAATAAATGTATTATGTATTTTCAATTGAAAATCAATACCACTTATCATGACATCATAAAAGATATCATCACATACATTTCAATTTCGTGTTTTCTTTCATTTTCATTGTTTTCCAATTTTTGTTAGTAATCTTCAACAGCAGCACAAATCTCTCTGTTTACATATTTTTCTGTAGGATTTTAATCTGGCCGTTCCTCTTTTTCCAATTGCTAAACGTCAGACCTACTGAACTTTCGACAGTTGCTTGAGTTCAGTAGGTTTTGACGTTTATCAATTGCGCTCTCGTTTCCAGTGAGAGACAAGTTGGGCATCTCTTTATCTCTGATTTATACATTGCATGCATCCTATGGCATAATAGCGAAGGGGCAATAAAAACATTTGTAAATATTTCCATAAATAAAGGGGTCAAATTTATTTATATAAAATTTAACCAAGTTGGTTTGCTTTGAATTCCTTGTCATATACACCCCAGAATTTGCCACGCCAGTTGTTCAAAAATGAACATGAAATTTAGTTTTATTATTTTACATATTAAGATAAGAAACATGTTAATATATACAGTCCACTAATCATAAATATGTATGCTCATATATATTTAACAGGCATACATACATACATAAGCAAACAAATATACACTCATATGATAACTTGTAGACCTAAGATATATATTTAGGCAATTGATTACAAGTGCACATGTTGTGTACTTGAAAACAATTCCATAACATGTAGCATAAACAATGTGCTACATACATACGGACATACACACACACACACACATGTATTGAGTTGTACTTAAAAACAACCACACATACACATACATATGTATACTTTTAATTAGATAGTAAGATTTGTAAATAGTATATAAGCGATACATTTAATAAAATAAAATCAGAATGAATAAGCAGCTCAATGAAGTCTTCTTCTGTTTCCCACCAGCGGTAAGACAATTAGAAAATTTATTGAGTTTAAATATTTGGTCTTACACCAGTTCTTTGCTCAGACGGAACGTGTTCCGTAACTCTACGGGATTATAAATTTGGAAAAAGTTTGAACGATTAACACATTTTATTGGCGACGATCTGTAACTATATTCTAGATGTCTTCGATGTCGACATCACTTTTAATATTAAATTCGCAAGACATTTCAAGAAATTATCAATGAAAGCAATTGTGCCCTAAATTGCATGATATACTTACGTATGTTGCGGAAGTGTAAAGAAATATTTTCTGTTAATGAGAAGAGTCCTTTAATAGGAAATATATACATACATATATATTTTATACATTTTAATTTTAGCTTTACTATCATATGATTTAACCGAAGTTCTTTACTCTTTTCAGATGACTTTAGGAGCAGTAAATGAAACGAGTAGTTTTAGAGGCTTTCGAAAGCAATTCAGTGGACGATTCAAACGTTTTGTTTTGAAACAGCCGAAAACATCTAATTCAACCATTCCTCCTGAACTCAAACCACAATTAAAAGCTATATACGTATATTAAAAAATCCAGAGAACCCTGAAGATGTCATAATCTTGAACTCGATTCTTATATGGAAATTTATCTGGATAATGCTTAAGAACGAAAAAAAGTGTTGTTTTTTTCTTAATTACATAATTTAGTATGAAACTATTTTCAGATGTAAATATGAATTTGTATTGTAGTAAATACCTATGGTTCTTCTTCCTAAGCAAATAAAATGACTGAAAGTCAAACTTCAATAGCTTCATTAGTGATTAACTAAAGGCATCAACTCTTTTGTTCTGTTGTTAATTTTATCTCTGTTTCTATATTAGTCGTGTCTTCAAGATAATTCAAGTTACATTGTTTTCACATATTACAATACCACACATCTGCACTTTACATTCAATCAATATTGCCTTTCTGCTCCCCATTGTTGACTCATACTTTTATTAAATTTTATTTTAGTAAATCGTGTTCGAAAGTCGAGATCGACCGCGCTTCTGCACCAAATAGAAGAAGTGTTGTTGATGCTGGTTCCAAGACACGAATGCGCTGACTGTTTATTTGACGGCTGTAGATATATCCTCTTGTCCAGACCCATTCACTTCGCTTCTTTATGTAGCCTGGAGAAAGCAGAATTAACGGTGCGGTTGTTAAGGTCAATAATATCGCTATATACCAGTATTAGTACACTTTGTGAAATATTGTACCTTGTCTATTAAGCTCGGCAGCTTTTATTATTTTCTCCAGCATCAGGTTAAAGAAATTACATCATAAGGCGAGTCCTTGTCTGAAGCCTCGTTTAGAATGGCTCTGAGAGGTTCGTCTGAATTCTGACTGCGCTTTTGGTACTGTCCAGCGTCAGTTTACATAATCTCATAAGTTTTGCAGGGATACCGATTTCAAACATACCGGCATAGAGGCAACTCATTTCTGTGCTGTCGGAGGTAGCTTTAAAATCGATTAAAAGGTGATGTGTATCGATTATTTTATCTCGTCTTTTCCTATATTAGGCGTATAGTGAATATCTGGTCAATGATGAATTTACTAGTGAAGCCACACTGATAAAGTCCAATCAGTTCGTTAACAACAGGCTTTAATCTCCCACACAGTACGCTCGTTAGGACCTTATGTTATATGTTGAGAAGGCTTACCCCACGTTACTTGGTGCAGACTGTGGAGCCCCATTCTTGGGCAGAAGACATTTAAGAAGCACCTCGTCAGTTCTTCGCCACCTTATTTGAATAGTTCGACCCGGGTTTCAGGTTCACCATCTCCGGTTGTTCACTGGCGTTCAGCAGATTGGAAAAGCGTTCCATCAATAAATTCAGTATGCTCTGGGTCCGTTCTGCAAGTCGCCGCATCATTTCAGAGAATTTTCCAGCATTACCCATGTTGGCCAGCCTTTCAAGTGTGTGTGGTCGATCGCAACGTTACGCGGTATACAGTCTGCTTTTTGCGCATTACAATCCTCATCGTACCAGCTCTTTTGCCTTCCAAGGCAACTGTGTCTGCAGCTGCAGTGCGTAGTGTGATTGAGATGCTGTTAATGAGTGCTCTCACATAGTAGGTGTGCAAGTCTAGTAGAAAACTACTCGGCTATCTGTTGTGATGGAGCTTTCGACGTCGAGCCTTCCTGGTTTTTGATAATAGAGGTTCTTTGTACTTGTTCTTGCTGCAACAAGATAGTGATCCGAGTCGTTATTTGGATCTCTGCACATACGCACGTCTAGAACACTGGAAATGTGTCTTCCGTCTACAACAACATGATCGATTTGGTTGCGCGATTTTCAAACCGGAGACAGTCAAATATCTTGATGGATTTTCTTGCACCGGAATCTAATATTACAGACAACCATATTTTGGGCCCAGGCGAAGTCGACCAGCCTCAGCACATTTGGGGATGTTTCGTAATGGATGCTGAATTTTTTGACTGTTGTGGTAGGTTGAAAGTTGTAGTAAATTTGACTAATCTTTCTTTCTAAGCTTTTTTAGCTCAGTTATAAATGGGTCCTTACGTACAATAAAAGAAGTGAATTCAACATGTCGGTGTTTGTTATAATGCGTGACAATTTTCGGCTGTGATTGAGTCTACTATTCTTTAATACCTTATTGTTCGACTATGAAGCTTCTTCCAAAAATTCTCTTTTTGGCCTGTAGTCGTCAAATAGTACTATGTATACTCTTGAATCAACTCCCTAGCAGTATCGACATATTCATAAAATTTGTCCAAATTCATTTTGAACGAGGCAATAGCTTGAAGTATAGTAGCTCAACGATGGATGAGATTTTCATTAAATTTTGGATTTAGGGGACACAATTAAAATTGTATGTAAACAAATTAGATACGCATACAAAAGGTACAAACAAACAGGTGACTTAAAACACTAATTTCACAAAAACAAATCAGTCTTAATTAATTTCATAAGATAAAATAATTACCTTTAACTTCAAAATCCATCAAAAATAATTTCGATTTTCAGCGAAAACCGACTTGGAAATAAAAAGATCCGACAATTTAGTATACATTTTGACAGAAAATTCTGAGACAGATTTTTGGCCTTTGCGGGGAACCACTGTGCTTTGGTTGATTTTTCGTGGGCAGGTTTTTTTTTTATATGGTGGGTCCCAAATCCGACGCACAACCGCAAAGGGCTCGCTTACTCATTTTTGTCGGCTCCAAATGCGGTTCTTGGATACTCAACAGATACCGGAAGTCGTGAACTGCTTGACCCATATGTACAAGGATTGTTGGCTACTCCGAGGTGTATTGCAGTTAAAAACTGCATATAAGAACTAAATTTATTACATCAAACTTTGTTGTAGCAGAAGAAATATTTTAATTAAATATCGGATTAATGTGTTATTGATTAAAACTAAACAATTCAGTCTATTTTTTTCATTTGAAACCTGCCTGAAAATAACAATTCGTATGTGAAATTTATGAGCTTCTCAAAAAATTTAATATTTAGATAATGTTTGTTTACCGCATTATTCATCGTTTTTCCCAAACGTCTACAGTTGATGACAGAAAGAGAAATGCTCCTCCTCGCGTGGTTGGAACCAATTCAGCCATAAAACTGTTTGCGAACGCATGCGCAGCAATCCTCGTTAAAACCATCGACCCGATCAATGTCACAAGACTTATTCGAGATGATCTCCACATGAAAGCCTATCGTCGGTCAACTGGTCAATGGCGACAATGCGCTCGAAGCAAGGTGTATAATAAATAGCGCAATACTGCAACTCTTTACTAACTTTATATTCTGTTGCCGATGCTCAGCTGATGGTCTGCTACAATATTGGAGTAATTGCATATGTATATCGCGCAGAACGTGTTACTTAGAAAGATGGTTTAATATATTAAAAAAATAATTAAATTAAAATTTTAATTAAATTTGTTTATTTTGAAGTCCCAAATACGGGATTTAAAAGAGAAAATTCAAATCCCGAATACCGGAATGGAAAAAAAATTATTCCAAATACGGCTTAAAAAAATTTATTATTATTATTAAAAGCAATACAATTTTTTAATTTAAAAATTCTCATCCCTGCTTAAAAATATGGAAATTTTAACGTGTTTATTTGCTGACGAAATTTTGGAAAATGGAGGTGACAGTTTTTTGATAGATACGGACAAAAGAAAAATGTATAGAAAAATTGTATTAAGTTTTATTTTATTTCGCCACATTATCATTATAATAATAATAAAACGGGAATAATTCCCTTTTTTAAGATATTATATATTGAAGCTCTAGACATTCGGGGTCGAGTATGAACTACAACTTTATTATATATACATAGTTATTCCCTCAGCCGGAACAACTGGAAACTGATTTCTTTCAATTGAAATTTGTTCATTTCTTTTATATTGAAAAGATTTTAGAACTTTTTCAATTGGTGTCCAAGAACTTTCTAGAGGATGAGGTTTTTTGGATCGTGCTATCAAACCAACAGAAGGTTCCAAAAATTTAATCCACAGAATTGTTGGAAAAGAACAATGTAAATCAATTTGCATAAGTTGTCCAGCTGCCCCATTAACCAAGCTATCACACGTGTTTATGTTCACTGTAATCATATATTTGGCGGAGGTTTTTAGTGTCAATTCATAGGGCAGTCCCTGCGTTTCAGAAGTTTTGAAAAGTTTAACTCTTTACAAAATATTCTCATGTTCACTTATACCAATTCCTTTAACTGAATCTTTTGCAGTTGAAAGGATCGCTTCAGTTGGGATTCGACTGAGCTTAAGGGCATTGAATTCATTTGTCTCTTCATTGGACCAAAATAAATGTATGGTGTCATCGGGAACTTCCTCGAAATTAACTACTCGAGTTTCAATGAGTAAAATGTGTCATAGTACCAGATGCCATATGGTTTACTGCAATTGCAAAGGCCTGATCCTCCCGTTGTCTCATTATCTCTGTTAATTCAAAGTATTTAAATAACTCCCACAAAGGGGAACAAACTAAAGTGCTGTATGCATCATTGGGATTAGCAGAGAATATCCACCTATCTCCAACAGGTGAGAGTTGCTTCAAATCACCAAACACTATGATCGGTATACCACCGAAGGGGCTGTCTGATTTGAAAATTTGTTTTAATCTCGCATCAACAGAGCTAAACATACGAGCACATACCATCGATATTTCATCAATTATGATTAATTTTAAATCGATAAGTCTGGAATACAATGAATTAACTGTGTCATTGCTAAGTGGCCTCAACTCTCTATTCAACTGATTAACAGGTAAATAGAATATTGAATGAAGGGTCATTCCACCTATTCCGAATGCTGCTTTACCCGTAGGTGCGCAAAGAAGAACTTCCAGGTGTAGAATTGTAACGATGGTTAAGAGCTTGATATATTGCAGATATCAAACGACTCCTTCCTACAACTGCACCGCCGCCAATGAACTCATAAAATGGGCGATTTGTTTTTAGCTGGTGCATCAAATGTGTCAAATAGGTTATTTGCTTAGTATTTAGACTTTGAACTAAAGAAAATAATTCCTCAACTAGAATTAAAGAGGGTAGTTTAATAAGTCTAATATTGCAATCAGATTCAGTGCCATTATCTGTTGAATCTTCGCCATGCAAGTCCAGCAAATTAATATTTGGGTTTATTTCTGGAAGTGGCAACACTCTGAACTCATTTTCCACGATAGGTAGTTCATTTTGAGCACCTTCGTCCAAGTCTATTTCATTATAAAGACTTTCTAGAACATTTTCAAGTTCTCTTTGCTCAAAAACATCTTATTTTCTTTGATTTTCCTCAATTATAATACGATGTGTTATGCAAGTCTGCTCATTATCGTTTTCAATGAGATCTTGCTGTTCATTCCACCAAGGATAGTAAAGCATTAACATTTCGCGGAAATACTCAATTCTGGCCAAATCTGGGTTAAACCTTCTATACCGAATAATACAAGGTTTGGTACGTTTTTTCACAAAACCGCTACCGTCTTTAAGAGGCATGACAATCCCGCTTTCTGGTAAATTATCGTCTTCCCTCTCTTCTTCTTCATGATCACTATTTTATGCTCTTCTACTAGATTTAAAATATTTAGGCCTAGATGCAAAATCAGCTAAACAAAGAGTTTCTAACTGATCGGATCTTTGAACATAACGGTCTAAAATACCGGCTACGAATATTTCAGTCGAACCTGAAGGAAGGTTCTGAAGTTCCGCTTTAGGTTTTACCATTCAAACACGTTCCTCAGGTCCAGAGGTCTTTATAAATATTTCTGCATTACTTGCTTCCGAAAGATGAAACCCAATGCAGCAATATGCTGCTTCTTGTGCAGATATTTCTGTGCTTGATATAAATTTGTGACCTATATGTTTAGGTTTTTGCTTAATAGTATAATTTCCAGCATTTACCTCTGATATAGCTTCATTTAAGAGCCTAGAAATTCCCCTGTTAGACTTGTTAATATAATTAATTATATATGAACAGCAAGCATATGCATCCAGTATATATTGGATATCCATATTTGCTCTATGGAGTTCCAAAATCAGAGGATCATAAGCGTTTATAAAACGATCCTGTAATTTTCTTTTTAGAAAAATTTTGGGTTTTGTTAAACTTGACCTAAGGGCTAACAAATAGTCATCAAAAGACATATTTATTCTACTATCAGACAGGAAGTGTTCAAAATCGTTTAAATTAGAAATGTCTTCTGTAGTCATATTTGAATTTAAAACGTTTTGAATTTTGAAAAAGTTTTCCTTGTGTCTTTCTGAGTTTTGACTTGTTTCTGTAAGAGGTAACAGTATTTGCGTTGAAGGCATTGGTGGATATGGTATACCAAAACGACAAAACTGTTGTCCTCTTATTTCCCTAGTACAAGACCGACTGTGGTTATGCTTTTGATAACCCAAATAATTTTCTAAGTGGCTGATCGAACCATCGGTAGAAATATAATTGTCAATAAAACTAATGACATCAGGGAATGTCTGAGGATCTTGAAGGTTGATCCTGGGAGCATTATTAAGCCAATACATTCCATGTACATGCGGGAAACCTCTCTGTTGAAACTCCACTCTCCAGTAGAAATTTGTAACAAAATGCTCTCCAAAAATGCCGGCGTTATCTTTAAAAAGCTTAAGAATTTGTCGATAGCGGTAGTCAAAATATCTAGCACAAGTAACCGCGTCTGACCGAATTAAGCGATATCTATCTTGGGTTGTTAAACTGTTGGCTTCCTCTTCCGAAATATCTTTAGAATCAACAGTTTTAGAGAGGATGACCAAAAGCTCAACCCACTGAGATTCTGCAGCCGATAAAGTGATAAAGAAGGTTGGAAGCCCAAATTGGCGAATCATAGCGATTGCCTTTTTCTTCTCAGCTTCCCAGTGCGCAGGTGAGGATCTAACGCCTTTCAAAACCTTGTAACCATCATCGTGTTGAATCAAGTTTTGAACAAAGTTTTCGTTTAATAGATTTTGGGCCGTAACTCGGCTGCGACCTGAAAACTTTCTAAGCCAAATGGATGTACTATTCTTAATTTGTAATTTTTTGTAATCATAGAATAACTTTGGAATGGTACACGCTCTTCTGTCAAAATGGCGAATTTCAGAACGTATTATCTTGCTGTACGTTCCAGAGCATGTACGCTTCTGCCCTACGTATATTGTTCCAAGTGGAAACTCTTCTGAATTATTATCTTGAATTATGTCAATTGGTCTTTGTCCTTCACCTGGCGCTATAACTAAACGGTTATAGCCTAAGTTTTCTACAGGAATATTGTCCAAAAGAGTTTCTTGACCGCCTGGATTTAGCTCTGAAGGTAAAAGACCCGTGGGAATATTATTACCTGAGGGATTATCATGAGAAGTTTGTGCCGCATGAAAAGATTGAACCAATCGGGAATCCTCTGCAGATGCAACAAACGGAACTTCTTCTTGGTTATTAAATTCTGAAATCCAGTTTTCATTAATAAAGGTTGGAAGGTATCTCCCTTCCGCTTTTTTGCTCTTCATTTAATGCTTTATAAAAAGTGTTACAGTGATCGGATTTAGTTAAAATATGCGCCGTTTTGTTCGATGATCTGTTTCCATCTAGACGACAACTTCATAATACCTTCCTCGTAGAAGCCCCCCTCCTTATTTGCGAAGAATTCGGACAGCCACTTTTCACAAGCCTCTTTTGAGTTCAAGTTCACACCACCAAGGGCATTTCCCATGGACAGGAACAGGTGGTAATCACTTGGCGCTACGTCCGGGCTATATTGTGGATGCGATAAAACCTCCCATCCGAGCTCCCGTAGCTTCTGACGAGTCATCAACGAAGTGTGTGGTCTGGCGTTGTCCTGGTGGAACACTACACCCTTCCTGTTGGCCAATTCTGGACGCTTCTGGTCGATCGCCTGCTTCAAGCGGTCCAGTTGTTCGCAGTAGATGGTAGAATTAAGCGTCTGGCCATATGGGAGCAGCTCATAGTGGATGACTCCCTTCCAATCCCACCAAACACACAGCAAAACCTTCCTGGCCGTCAATCCCGGCTTGGCCACTGTTTGGGACGATTCACCGGCCTTCGACCACGACCGTTTTCGCTTGATATTGTCGTATGTGATCCATTTTTCGTCGCCAGTCACCATCTGCTTCAAGAATGGGACGAGTTCGTTCCGTTTCAGCAGCATATCGCAGGCGTTGATTCGGTCCAGAAGGTTTTTTTGCGTCAAATTATGCGGCACCCAAACATCAAACTTTTTTTTGTATCCAGCCTTCTGCAGATGGTTCAAAATGGTTTGGTGACTAACTTCCATCTCCTGGGCGATGTCACGAGATGCCATATGCCGGTCTAACTCGATGTATTCCATGATTTGATCGGTATTTGTCGTCACAGGTCTTCCGCCGGCTGGCTTATCCATGGTGTCGTTTTCACCGGCTCTGAATCGTCGAAACCATTCCTCCGCGGTTCGAAGTGATAGAGTACCATCCCCCAAAACACCATTAATCTCACGGAACGTTTCTCTAGCGGATTTGCCTTTAACGAAGGAAAACTTTAAAATAGCGCGAATTTCGGCGTTAGTGAACTCCATGTTTACACGTCTATAACTGTTGAACGCAATATCCAAACTAATCATGCATAGCGTTGTTTTGTAGGTTATGTCAAGACCTTTCAAATTATGTATGGTGTTGCCAGATACGAGCTCTGTAGCGCTTTGTACATAGCCGCGAAATTCAAAAGACAAAAAAGCGGAAGGGAGATACCTTCCAACCTTATATGTCGCTTGTAGTCGAGCTACTTCTGCAGAAGGTCTATTCATCATAGGAAATTTTATTCCTCCTAACAAATTTTCTGAATCGGATCCCGTATTTAGGGAACTGAGGGAATTTAACACAAACAAAGCTTTGACAACAAGTTTAAATTTTATGATTTCCCGAACATCAGGACATCAAATTTTATTCCATAATGTTTAGTCTTCACGCTCACATTAATGATATAAAAAGCGACTGTTTGATGCTATCTTCAGATATTTTATGTTTTGTAGAAACTTGGAGTTATCCTTGCGAAAGTTTTGATATACCAGGATTTACTCCAACTAACGAGCTGAGGATAGATAGCACGGAAACAACCAACAGAAATAAACGGGGCATTATAATATATGCAAAGCATAGTATTGTTTGCTCTATAGAATCAAAGGCTGTAAAGAAAATTTATTCAGGCCGCAAAGTTTTAGAAGCGGTTTTGTTTAAATGTTTCATAATTAATATTCTGGTTCTATATAGAAATTCAGCTTTCTCTGTCAGACAATTAATTGTAGAACTTCAGGAAGTCCTTACTTCTGAGTTAGGCAATCAAAATGTGCTAATTGTTGGAGATTTTAACATTTGTTTAATGTCTACAGGGACTGTAATAAGAAATCTGATCCAAGAAAAAAACTTTACTTCCCTGCTTGGTGCAGAATATTCAACTACACCTGCCGGTACACAAATTGATTGGGCATTTTCAAACATGGATCCTTCCCGTGTAAATGCAATTACTTTTGAGACAGTACACAGCTATCATGACAGTATTTGTGTCTCTATTTCGAACTAAAGTTTTCAGACTTAGTGCAATAGTTTATTTTTTTCCCAAACATAATCGAATTGGAATGGTATAGGAATTTTGACAGTAGTTTTTAAGACAATTTTAAGAAAAATATGTAAATAATCTAATTAAGAATATATGACATTATTGTATAAATATATGATAGAAATTAAATAGTATAAGGAAAAAAGAAATATAATTTGGATATATGTATAAGAATCTCTACAAAAATTTATGTTTAATATTGTAAATATTATATACAAATTAATATAATAATATTTTATCATTTTTAAAGTTGTTAATATTTATTATTTTTAAGCTAAACATGTATAATAATATCGATATAATAAATAAAAAATGTTATTCATTGTCCAAACACGATTTCTTTTCATACTTCTCAATACAGTTTTAATGCATTCTATATAAAATCAATTATAAGCGTATACAAAAAGCACAAGAACGATTTCTCATAATTTGAGTAAATTTAGTTTACAAATTGCTCTAATTATTTTCACTGTGAGTGAAAAGTAAATAACTAAGGCAACAGTTCCTACTTCTAATTAATAAAATATATAAAGAAGTCTCAAACGAATATACCATTTAACATTGCGAGAGTATTAAATGTTCGGTTACATCCGAACTTAGCCCTTCCTTACTTGTTTTCCTTAAATTTGTCACAGAATAGTAAACTGATTGTCAAGTCTTAACTAAGTTTTTAAACAATGTATGGGGTAGAGATCGATCGAAAAACGAGCAATATTAATGGGATGATGAACAGTTGTGGTATGTTGTGTTATCCTAGGTGGTGTAAAATTGCAGTGTCCTCAGATATTGAGTGTGGTGGTATCATTACGTATCATGACGTGGTGCATGTTGTATGTCCATGTTGTGTAATGTATCGTGGTGAGTTTTGCTGTGTAGTGTGGTATATCAGAGGGGGAGGCTTTGATCAATTAATCAACCGGCACCGGACATGATCTTACAAATAGGAGTTTCGAACATTTTTCATGAATACAAAAAACAAGGAAATAAAACAATATATATAAAATTTGTATATGAAAAAATTCTTGAAAGGCGCCGCTAAAAAATATTGTGTTGTATTTTATTTAACTAATGTTTTTTATTTGTCGCTATTGTGGAATAGAGGTAAGTATTAAAGAGATATATGAATCTTAAATGTAAAAGCAAAAAAATTAAACAATTCTTAAAGTAAACTTTATGAATTTGTTTGTTTGTATTTTTAAAATTCATTTGATTATGAATATATATTTTAATACAAAAGAAAGGCAAAATTAGTTTAACTCGAGAATACATAATAAATATATTTTATAACTTCAATATATAAATATATAATACCACTATTTATTTATACATTGATGTCAATTTTGTACATTCACTAATGTTCTTATTTGCTTACTTATTTTGAAATTATGTACATTTGAATTCGTATAAACGAGCATATATGAATGCGTTGTACATACATCATCCTCATGCCTCGCGTGACTAATTAAAAAAAAACCTAATCGTTCAACACTTTCTGTGCATGCCTATGAAACTTTTGACTGCAGCAATTGAAGCTAATCAATTGTCACCTCTGATAAAACGTTAAGGTTATAAGTTTTGACGGCTGAAGCAACATGAATTTTAGTGAACCATTCAGAGATTTCAACCAGAACTGCTTGATTAGCAGAGGGTATAAAGTATATGAAATGTTTGTGCATTTTGTATCTCCACCTTAAAAGCTTAGGCAATAGTCTTTGTATGAAGCGTTCCTCTGATGAAAAATTAAAGAATGTTATATGTTAGAATACCTCATTCTAAGTTATAATATAAAAATAATATTAAAAGTCGGACCTATGTGCTCATATTGTTCACTCATTTAGCATTAATTACATGAACATTTCTTAAAATCATTAAATTAAATACAATATACCGCATCTCGCGAATTACAACCAGTATATTGTGTTTATTGTGGTTATTGGAAATTAATGAATTGACAATTTAACGATTTTTTTTAATCTATCCTTATAAAAATATCTTTACTCATTAGCCGGGCTATAACTCTCTAACTGTTAGTTCAAAAATAATACTTACAAATATGCAAATAAAGTGAATAGCTTTAGTTCCATTCAACAAAAACAAAGGTAATCAAGAGATATCAGTATCTTTAGTGTTAAAAGTAATAATTTTTAATAGCATATTCCGCATTCTTTTTTACTGTTAAAAAAAGGGTATGTGTGTTATTTATATAATTAAAGTAAGCTTATAACATTATTATTAGTATCAATAATTTAGTTTAAAATAATAGTATTACACATAACACTTCTCCTGGAAATGTATATTATGGGACACAATTATGTGCATTTTGGAATAAAGAAGTTTTGACTTATCCTTAAGTACTTCTCTAACTTTCTGTAAGATTCTTCACGTAATAAATTTGATGATTTAGTATATAAAATAAAATACAAATTACATTACTTCGCAATTTAAGGATTCAATATGACTTGCCTTTCGAACTGGCTGGGCAGTGTTGATGCCTTTAGTTTTATTGTATTATTTTTATTTTAAAGGTTAGAGATCAGGCGATATACTGCCCTTAAGTTCTTACTAGATGAAAACGCTTTAAGTTTACTATGAATTTTTAGTATCAATTTGCACTAGATACAGTTGTTTTGGTGAATTACATGCGAAAAATTCTGTGCCTAAAACGTTGTTAGAATCACTGCTTACCAATCTTTTACCATTAGTGGTTTCCTTGTGTTTCATAAAAAAATACATACAAGGGGGAAGACGGCATTTGATTAATTTAAATGAGGTCCCCGGCTTTCACTTATAAACAACTATGAAATCCAATGAAAATGTTCGAACATTTAATTTGAGAAAGATAAGAACCTATATTTTTTTGCTAAAGAAACTGTTCAATTGAGGGTTTGGTTGATGTGGAACTTGACGTGGAAGCTGAAAGCAAAAAAAATATATAATCAATAAACACAACGTCAATTATCATTACCGTATCACCTTTAAATAAACCTGCTTCACATTCATTAAAAATAATATTAGTATTGGAAAACAATCGATACTGCTACACATAAATATCTAAATGGAATATGTGACTAATTTATAATCTCAAATATAATAATACTGGTACAAGTTAATTGTGTAACCGTAAATAATTATTAAATAATATAACGTCCAATATGAATCATTAGTGTAATTTAGCTTTAATGTAAGAATGAACCATGACAAAATACCAAAACTATTTTTCATAAATTCAATAATTATTATAATTTGAAATTAAATTATATGTTATATAATTATTTTTTTGAAAATACATATTACAAAAACAAAAGTATATAAATAAGTTTTTTCAAAGTATTTTAATGTTTAAATTTAAAAACAGAAAAATGTAATTTATATAAAATAACGCAAATCTGACCAAAACTGAGTTGTTTTTTTTTTTTGCTATCTTAAAACCGAACAACAAACCAGTAATATCAGAATAAATGAAATCTATATCAATAATTTTGATCGCTTTCTAAGTTGACTCCGACAACTATCAGATTTCAGAACAACCCTGAATGTTTTGTTGAATCGTAAGCAGGCTCATCTAGAGAAAATTAATACCATCATTACCTGCAATTTCGTCCTTTAAATTGTTTGCTTGGCAGCTTAAGTCTGAAGAATTCGAAATGTTAGGATCTTCTAAGTTTGTTTTATTCGATGACGTCGGCGGTAAATCGTTAGATGTTACTACTGGTACAGAATTATTGTGTCCCACGTCATGCTGATTCTTTAATTGTCATTTCACCAACTCAATAGATAAAAATCTTTTAAGCCGCTCAAAGTATTGCGAATGCAATTCCACGTCATTATGGCCAGCACCCTATAAAAAATATTATTATTAAATATATGGTAGTTATTAAACCAAAATGTTGGTAAGAATAAAATAAACATAGTTTTTTCCTTAAATTTAACTGTGGATGTAATTTTTACCGAATACTATCCTGGAGATGGAGCCTCACAGGCTCCTATGTTGACAAGTGATATAAGTATAACATTATATTAAGTAAATACGTAGCTTAAACAACTCTTTTTTTATAAAGCTAGCCCTGCCTTGCTCGAGTGTAACCGAACATTCATAATCTTGAAACTTCTAAGGATTAAAGGCGGGGAAAAAGCTTCAGGTGTTAAAAAACCTTAATTTTTTTTAAATGTAGCGAAAGAATTAAACATTCATTGTTCGACGAAATCGTGAATGGCTTCCAATCAAACTTAATATATTTTATTATTAATTTATATTATAGGTGATATTCTCACACCTGATTTCATCCATCTATTCACAAAGTAAGTATTGATCCACAACCCATTTTTGACATATTGACATATTAAAAGAGGATTCCCTCCGAAATTCATTTATATATGTTACAGATTGACTTCATATATTTTCGATAAGTAGTTCGCAACAGGAACTGGGTACACCTTAAAGGCACTATTCGTGCAAAGTTTTATTTCGATATATTCATTGATGCTTAATTTGTATACTGAAAAGTGAAAGAATTTAAAATTGGTTTATATGGGAAATAGGCGTGATTTTAATCCGATTTCGCTTATTTTCGGACTGTCAGGATAATAATAGGTAACTACCCAATTTGGTTGAAATCGCTTTAGTAGGTCCCGAGATATGGTCACACCTAAATGCGGGCGGTACCACGCCTATCGTCAGATTTGTGACCGCATTCAATTATAGATTTATTGCACTGTTATTAGTTTTTAAACAAACCGTTATATAGGGAGTGGGCGGGGTTACAATCCGAATTCACCCATTTTCACAGGGTGAGTAGGGATGCCAAAAATATTTGCTTACATTCAACTTATTAGAGGGCGGGGTCACGCACACTTTTTAAAATTTTTTAAACCTTAGACGCCCCGCCCTAATGCAATTCGTTGTACTACATAACAGCCTTGTGTCTTATTGTGGAGCTTAGTTATGGCACTTTATAGGTTTTCGATTAATGTGGTTTTGTGGGCGTGGCAATGGGTGCCAAGGAACATGTGTACCAAACTTCATTGAGATATCTCAATTTTTACTCAAGTTATCGCTTGCACGGATGGACAGACAGAAAGTCACTGGTCTCCTCATCCTGATCATTTATATATCTATATATGTAAAAATGAAACCCGTTTCCCGTTGTCACGCCATAACTTGAGAACTGCTAGACCGAGTTGGCTGTTTTTTTTTGTAGATTTCTAATACTCTGTAGAAGGTTCTTACGGAAAAAAATATTAAGAAAATGTCTCAGAAAGATTGAAAAAATACATTTAATTTTGCATATTTTAAAAAATGCGCGTAACGAATGTCATCGTCATTCACAGCCATAGACTATATTGAAAGAGCATCGTTTGTTCTAATCAAATTCTATCGCACTAATTTACAAATTTTTGAAAATTACTCGCCACAATTAAATGTACCGACTTTGACGGTCATATTAATATTACCAGTGATGATTTCATTTTAATGTAAGTATTTAATAATAATAAAATATGTATACTATGAGTTAGATTTCAGAATAGAAGTTAGATTTCATATACTAACTGCAACCAAATACGAAATGCCCTAAACTTCCAGCCAATTTCAGCACTATTGTACACGGACAAAATTAATTAATTGCCCGTATTTTCCCAGTCGCACAAAATAATTATTTAAATCATAACTGGCTCGGTAATCGAGCTAACAGGACAGAAAAAAATGCTGAAATTAGTTTTAATAATAACATTTTACTAAATTAAACTGTTTACTCAATATAATTTAATTATACCTTAGCCACAGCAAGGCGTGGTCTTGGTATTCTAGTATATATAATATATAAACCTATATCTAACTCGATTAGTTTTAGGTGATTCAAACAACCGTTAGGTGCACAAAACTATTATACTCTGTTGCAACATGTTGCAAAAATATAATTTAGATAGTACAGCCTAGCTACAACCAACACATGCACAAGTTGTCATTCTATCTTTTTTTGAGGGGCAAGTTTTGTATTCACTCCTAATTGCTTTATTAGTTTCTTGTGTCTGGTCTTCCATTGCAATCATATCTTTTCCCAAAATGCTTTATTAGTTTCTTGTGCCTGATCTTCTTATATCAATTTCAAACCCTTCCAAGTAATTCTCCTCAGAGGTCGGCAACAATGAACCAAAACGCAAATAAACAAAAACAACAAATAACGAAAACAAAAAATCGGAGAGAGCCCGGATCGACAGGAAAGAAGCCGGAGGGAGCGAGTTGCTCCCATAAAAGAGCAGCGTTTGGAGCGAGCTCAACAAACACGAAGAGGACAGGAGCGAAGCTTGGTCCTAAAGACAAGGCAAGCACTAGTAAAGGGGAAGAAGCTAAAGCTGGCCAACAGAAAGTGGTAGCGCCGGAGGCAGCCAGACCCAAACCCTGCGGCCAAAACACGGCTGAGAAGCAGGGGGAGGGAGTAGATGCCAAAGGGGCTGCTGCCGGAAGTGCATCTGCCAGGGAGTGGCCTGCATTTAGCATGCAGGAACCGTCAAAGGCAAAATATGCGGAGAGACGACGCGCCGCATACTTACTAAGGTTGGTAGAGCTAAAGCCGCCAACGAAAGAGGAGCTAACGCAGGAGCTCCAAGCATCGATTGACTGCGCGAGAGCAGTCATACCCAACTTCAAGTTGGAGCCGCCGGTAAAGGCAGCCAAGCGACAGAGGTCAGCTGAAGAGGCAAAGCCGTCAGCTAAGAGACCGAAGACCAAGGGTGTTACGCCCGCAAAATCATTTGCAGAAGTGGCCCGGAACCGAATTGTCATTGGCGTTCTGGATGAGGGAGATCCCGAAGGAAGAATCCCCAGAGCCCAATGTAAATGGGTGCAGGCTGCGCTGACAAATGTGGCGCTGGAAGTGCTATTAAGCAATCCGGGTCCGCCACCGTCATGCGCAGATGCCGGCTGGTACCAGGGCCATATCAAAATGATTGCTTGCGATGGCGAGAGATCGGTCGCTCTATACAAAGCTGCTATAGCCAAGGTGGGAGAGGTATACCCCGGGGCAAAATTGGTAGCAGTGGACAAGAAGGACATACCATCCAGACCAAGGGCAGGGGTATGGATTCCGGCTACACCATCACAGCCGGACCAAATTATGCAGCTCATAAGAGCCTGCAACCCGAGCCTACCCACGGAAGGGTGGAAGTATGTCAAGACATTTGAGGACAGCGTAGCAGAATCTGGCGTGGAGACCAAAAGGGCCACGATGCAGATTCTGCTGTTATTAACGAAAGAATCCATCGAACCGCTGGCGAAAAGTGGCGGGGAGATAAATTACGGGCTCACGAAAGTAAGGATAACGCCTTACAAGTCGGACGCCGATGCTGCAGACCATCTGGCATCGGGGAAAGAGTTATGCGAAGTAGAGGAAGATCCTATGGAGTCCTCGAGCGACGCGGAAAGTATGGAGCAAGGTGAGTGTTCTTCTTCCGGGTCTGAGCTTGCGGCCAGACTCTCAAGCTTGTATACTGAGAAAGAGCTTTTAAGCGACTCTCAGGAAGACGCAGATATAACAATAGTTTATGCGTCTTCTACAAATTAATCTCCATCATAGCAAACTAGCTTCCGCAGCCGTAATTAACCGCGTGGCAATGGAACAGCCTGAATTTGTCCTCATTCAGGAGCCATGGGTTAATGGAGGGCGTATTTGCGGACTGAGGACGCCGAACTATAAGTTGCTGATGGCTAACTGTGAAGGTAAAATCAGAGCCTGCATAATGGCAAAGAAAAACCTTAATGTTTTTATATTACATAATTACAGCAACAACGACACAGAAGCAGTAAGCTGGGGAATGGGCTCAAGCAGTTACCGGCTAGTGTCGTGCTATATGCCGTATGAGCAGGAGCTGGTGCCACCTCTGTTGGTAAAAGAGGTGGTACGGGATAGCGAGGCATCCAAGTGCATGACGATACTTGGATGCGACTCAAATGCGCATCACACAATCTGGGGCAGCACAGATGTAAACGACAGAGGTGAGTGTCTCTTTAATTACCTACTAGGTACTAAATTACTGGTGTGTAATAAGGGAAGCACTCCAACATTTATTACAAGAAACCGACAAGAAGTGCTGGATATCACACTTGTGTCGGAAGAACTAATTGACAGGGTAACCCAATGGAGGATTCTCGAAGAACATTCCTTTTCGGATATATCGAATGTATAATAGAGGAAAGGGCCGATAGAGGCATTAACTTTAGGAATCATAGGAGAACGAACTGGCAGGTGCACATGCAAGAGCTAGAGAAACGTATCCCTATGATTCTACCGTTTCAGTCCAATAGCAAGGAGGATCTAGATATCCTCGTTAATCGACTCACGGAATCGTGCCGGTAAGCACTAGAAGTGGCTTGTCCAATAACACGAAGCAGGGGTAGAATAAGGCCCCCCTGGTGGTCTCTAGAACTTAAAAAGCTACAGAAAGAATGCAGAAAGCAGTTAAATTTAGCTAAGCAATCCCAAGGCGAGTCAGACTGGGATTATTATTACAACCTCCTTAGGTCATACAAAAAGGAAGTTAGGAGAGCAAAAAGAAATTCATGGAAATCGTTTTGCTATGACATCGAGAACACGGCGGAAGCGTCTCGACTTAGGAAAATAATGGCACAATCGGTGCATAGTATCGGTTATCTTCAGAAGCCAGACCGAAGTTGGACGGTATCCAGTGAAGAGTCCTTGGGGCTACTAATGGATACCCACTTCCCAGGCAGCTCTGAAAGCCATACTGCAGAATATACTCAAGACAGTGGAGCAGAAATGAGCCCCACTCTCATAAACATAGTGTCAGAAAGCAACGTACGCTGGGCAATAAACAGCTTTAAGCCCTTCAAGTCGCCGGGATCAGACGGCTCAATTGCAGCAGTCGCAGAATTACATAATGAATTGGCTAATTGCCATTCTTAAGGGGGCGCTGCAATTAAACTACATCCCTTCGCTTTGGAGGGAGGTCAAGGTAATATACATACCAAAGGCAGGCTCGCATACAAGTCCAAAGGACTTCAGGCTAATTAGCCTCTCCTCTTTCCTTTTAAAAATCCTGGAAAGACTAATAGAATGACATATAAGAAATAAACTGAAACCAGAAAAGTTGGCTGGTTCGCAGCATGCGTATTCTAAAGGAAAATCCACAGAAACAGCACTAAGCACTGTGGTGGCGGAGATTGAAAAATCTCTGGAAGTCAAAGAATACACTCTATTTGCCTTCTTAGACATAGAAGGAGCCTTCAATAATATCCAGCCTAGGGCCATACTGAGTGAACCTCTCAGGAAATTAATTGAACAGATGCTCACGAGCAGGTCAATAATTTCAACGATGTGCAGATCTGTCCAAAGAGGTACACCTCAAGGAGGCGTGTTATCCCCACTTCTCTGGGTCCTGACAATGAATAAGTTGCTGATGGATCTAGAAAAGAAGGGGGTACATGTTGTGGCCTACGCTGACGATGTGGCAGTATCGGTCAGAGGCAAATTTCCGAATACTCTCGCAGACCTTATGCAAACGATATTGAACGATATAAATCGCTGGGCAGTATCGTGCGGATTAAATTTAAATGCTGGTAAGACAGAGCTCGTATTGTTCACCAGAAAACATAATGCTCCAGAAGTTCCGGCGCCAATAATAAATGGTTGCAGACTAACAATTGGATATAAGGCAAGCTACCTGGGACTAATCTTAGACAGGAAGCTTTCTTGGAAACAAAACTTGGATGCTAGGGTGAAGAAGGCAGCCACAGCACTCTACACCTGTAAAAGGATGGTGGGCCCCAAATGGGGACTTACACCTCGGGTAACTTATTGGCACTATACAGCAGTTGTCAGACCAATCATGACATACGGTATATTGGTATGTTGGCCAATAATGGAAAAGAAATACGCGGTAAAGCGTATGGAAAGCATACAGAGAGCAGCCAGTATATGCATTAGTGGAGCTCTTAGAACAACGCCAAGCCAGGCTCTTAACGTCATTCTACATTTACTGCCAACAGACCTGTTCTGTTAACAAGTGGCGGCAAAGTCAGCTCTTAGACTGAGGGAATCCTCCCAACTAGTCGCATGCAACAAGGGGCATTCAAGGATACTCAGTATATTCCCGTTCCTACCCAAAACCACAGATTTCCACAATCCAATAGAACGGATGCTAAATTCGGTCCACAATATTGCCTTCCCCACAAGAGAGGAGTGGAAAAGGCGCGAGGTGGACAGGAATACAGGAATTAGCATCTACACGGATGGATCCAAACTGGATAATCGAGTGGGAGGTGGTGTCTTTTGCGCAACATTAAACACCAATATCGCCTTCCGTTTGCCAGACCACTGCAGTGTCTTCCAGGCGGAGATCACAGCAATTAAAGAAAGCCTAGTGGTATTGACAAAAAGTGTGCTCACAACAAGGAGCATATATATATACACGGATAGCCAAGCGGCCTTGAAATCACTCAAGTCTCCAATGGTCTCATCCAAGCTAGTGAAAGATTGTCTTGATCTATTAGAGGATCTGACATCCTATTTCACAATAAACCTGCAATGGGTTCCAGGACATAGCGATATTCCTGGTAACTGCGAAGCAGATGAACTACCAGAATAGGCACCACTTTGCAACTAACCCCTGAAAAAGAGGGTATCTTTGTGCCTCTGGCAACTTGCAAACACTTAATCAGCGAACATGCTATAAATATAGCTGAGTCTCGGTGGAGACAATCAATAACCTGCACAACCAGCAGACTAACGTGGCAGGAATGGAGCGTGAGTCGCACAAACCGACTACTAAAATTTAAAAGGAATGATATAAGAACTCTGATAGGAGTACTAACAGGTCACTGCCTAATTGGTAGATATGCAAGTAGGCTAGGTGTACCATACAACGACTATTGTAGAAGCTGTCAAGAAGTAGAGGAAGAGGAGACTGTAAAGCATCTTTTATGCGAATGTAAAGCTCTATATAGGAAAAGAATCGCAACTATCGGTCGTGGATTCCTTGACGACGTATTAGAAGTTGCTAATATAAAATTATTTGTACTGATGAACTTCATCAGGAGCTCAGGTTGGTTCAGAGAGGAGACGATAGAGTGAGGGAACATTAGTCCCGGTGGTATCACAATAGGCCTCCTATAGGCCTAGGTGCGTCATTGGACAGCCACTCAACCTACCTACCTACCTAATTCTCCTCAGATGAAACGCAATTTCGTCAAAGGTTTTTTTAGTCCACGAAACAGTCATAATAATTTTTTTCCGCTATAGCCTTCAAGTCCTTCTTTGATTCAGTTTTTATTTTCTCAATCGAGTCAAAGCAGGCGAATACGGTAGTTACGAAACGATCTAAGTCGAGTGTTTGCTACAAAAAAAAACGGAAGAACCAACGACGCGTTTGAGACACAAAACATTCCTTAAAATGGTTTGGGCTGACCCACGCCGGTACAAGCTGATGGTCGTTTTGAGCTCGTTGTACCATAAACGTTTTTATAACGCTTGTATTAGCTTCACCTGTATGTTTGTAACTGTTATCAGTGGCACTGACAACAGAATCAACAGTTTGCTAGGCATTGCAAAAAAAAAACAAAATATTAGAATAAAAGTATGCAGCTAAAAGCTTCAACTATCCATCCTACAAAAAAAAAAACCTAAGTATGCAGCTAAAAGTATTAACTTCCATGCTGTCATTTGAATGAAAAATTTATTCAAACACATCCCTAAAGAAAGTGAAAACACCACGTGTGGCTAAATCATGAAAACGGTAGTAGTTTAAAAAACTGAAAAACTTGCTCTTAAAGCATTTAAGAAGTGAAAAATAATTCTTAACATAAACTACAAGTATCTTTCAGTCAATATTACACACAGTTTATATAATATTAAGAATTTTTAAAAGCGTGTTTTTTTTTTGAAATTTTAAACTACATATGTCTGTATATTTATTTTGTGCCGTAGTTTGATCATCAAAGGTCTTCCGCAACATTTTTAAAGTATCCCCAAAAAAATATTCGTTCCTCAGAAAAAACTTGATGCCACTTCCTTGCTCAACAAAATCAACCAAATTAAAAATCGAAAAATTACAAAAACACGTGTAACTCAGTGATAATTAAACCTTTTGACAAGCTGACACTTTGCAAATGTTATAGACAGCCCTAACAACCTAGAAAAAAAAACTTACCTGCTTTCCTGATGCCTGGGAGTTATAGAACTTTCAGCCGTTTAAACTTAGTTCTAAAATTCCCATATTTTACATTTATCAATATCTGTCGCAGCATTTTATCGTCAAATAATTTAATTCAGATGCAGAAGGAATCTTTCACATCATTTGTCAGTTTTGAAAAAGAATCACGAAGACTGGAAGTGTGTGCCGATTATAGCGATTTTTGCCATAGTAAAACTAAGATAGAGGTTTATTAAATTAATAAATCAAAAATATTTCAAAAGAAAACAGTCCTTATAAACATGACATGTCTGCTACGAATAAATATAAGGGCTAACATTCGTTCGGGCCCAATCGAACATTAGATAGTCTTCCACTTTTAAAATAAGTAAAGAGGTGTGAATAAATATTTAGAGAGTTCTACAAAACTTTGTTATAAACAAGTAAACAATTTTGCAATTTAAGGATAAAGACATGTGGAATGTTTCCAGGTTTTACACCATTAATAACTTACTATTATGCTCCTGTCTTGGGTGTTAAGAGTATCAGTATGTTGCTCTGGGAATTAAACTTTGTTACTAAGCAAAATTTAGCACTGATTGCGCTATCGTCGCAATTCTTAGCTTCATTAAGATATCTTAAGAATGTTAATTGCTTCCCTTACAAATGCGTTTATTTACATCAAATTAGGAGATAGGAGGTTTCCCTGCTTACCTTTTAACTCTCGAGACATTACTTTAGTAAAATAACACAAAATCATGAGTTTATTATCATAGTTTCAGTGTATTTTGAATGATGAACATCTTAATCCCAAATGTAGATATCTTTATATGTGACCTTTGCTAAATATACAATGATAGACATAGGCATAGGCATGTATTTTTATGCGTTTAGAAGTTGTTGCAACAGATTATTTGTATATTGTCACTACGGGAGAAATCTTATTGAAACTCAACCAACGGTTGTTTTAATGCAGTGAGCCCTTTTGTCTGAAATTGATAAAATCGCTTTAAGATTCCCGCTGCCTGCCATATACCTAATATAAAGATTTTAAAACTTCCGGTAGACTTTATGGGTGAGAGATATTTTACTGAAGTTCAGAGAGCAAATTTTTTGGTTATAATAAGGTCTTCTTCTACATTTAATATAAAGCTTATAGATTAGCTTTATCATACGCTCATATATCAGTTACCCAGGTGAACCAAAAAAGAGTTCTGAGTGGTCCAACAAACTCTCTAATCTCAGGAAACCGATTCGCAAGCATTTCAACAAAGCTATGTGTACCAGTAACTGGATTGAATACAAAATCTACCTAACCTGGCTTCATGGCTACATTAAGCTTTGGCAGATTTAAGACTGTACAGAAGATAGACTAGGAGTTCTTTTGCTTATGCACTTTCTGGAGGCTATCCTGAACGACGACACTCCACTAGTGGCCGCACACAAGCCTACTCGTTCAGATTAAGTAACTTCAAGAAACTTATTCATTGCGGCCTTTGGATGGAACTTCGTAGTGCCCTACCTAGTTGGACTGAAAATAGCCTCGTCTAGTGAAGGACTGCACGAGTAAATTTCATACCCAAGGTAGAAAGAAATGACCATTCTTTAGTAAAATTCTTCAAGCCAATTAGTCTCAGATAATTGACAATGAATTCAAATCAAAAGCACTGATGCGAACACCTCCACATGTCAGTCACCATGCTGGCTTAACTCGGAGGTAAAAAGCGCGCTGGAAACAGAAGAGGTGGCCATGTGCACCTTTTAAGACATCCAAAGTGCGTTTGATAATATAAGTGTGGGATCGGGCTACAGGGGCAGCACTCATACCGAAACCCATTACATTCTGAGTCGTCACCGAGCCAGGATCTCGATATTATATATATATATATAAGTAAATATATATTGAAAATACGACTGACGACTTGGATAGGAGGACAGCGCATCAACGCTGAACGCAACCGATGTGGTAAGCAGGCATGGTGTGCGCATAAGGCCTTTGGCATTCAAGAACATCATTCAGGGTACAGCAACGTGGACTGAGGAACGCAGCGAGTTGGTGAACGAAAAAACAAAAAAGAAAAACCACAGCCACGAAAATAACGGTAAGCATAACGGTAGAAGTGGGAAAAATAACAGACACAAAGGCATCAGCGCCAACGACGAGTAACAGTTACATTCTGCAACGAGCAACAACAAATCGTAGAAAACCGTAAGTTGGAAATACCAACAAGCGGAAGAAGCGGGTGCGTTTTAAAATATTATATAAAGGTATAGTCGAGATTTATGTTTTTTGCAACACTAACAATAAAAAATGAGCAGCGAACGTTATCTTAGTGAATATAAATTCAGTCAAATCAATTTAATTGAATAATTAAAATTAAAGTTTTTTGCAAATTCCAAAGAAATCGCTGCACACATGTTTTTTAATAAGTTTGAAGTTTTCGCCATAATCATTTATGTGTAATGTAATAAGTCAATTCCGATCTGAATTGAAATTAAATGGTGTTACAGTTTACATTACACAATTACAAATGAAATTCAATTTGAGTAAATTAAAGTAAATGCAAAAAATTCGTTTGGGCAAAAATTTATATGTCATATCTTTATTTTTACTCGAATGTATATTTAAATTAAGGGAGTAAGTGTTTTAAATGTGGCCGGATGGGGCATCAGGCAACGCGTTGTAATGAGTCTTATGATAAGGTAGAGTCAGAAAATCCTAATACTCTAACAAACGAGAAAACAGATAAATGCGTAGTATTTAAAGATTTGTCTTTAAACAACTTAAAATTTTCGGCATTGCTCGATACCGAGTGTGATTTATGTTTAATACGATACGACGTGTTGATGATGTTAGGTGATGTAAAGTAAGATAATGATGTGTGACGGTTAACGAGTATAGGAGATAGCGTACTCAATACAATGGGTAGTTTCTCTTGTCACCTGCAGGTGGACAATATTATCATACCAGTGGTGTTTCACGTAGTAAGGGAACGTGATATTTGTTATTCGGCGATAGTAGCAAACAGTGTTCTCAAATAGGTAAATATGGTAATAACAGAGGACGGAGTTACGTTTGTGAAAAAGCCAGTGGGCACACAAGCAGTAGAGGAAGCAGTTAGTTTTGTAGAAAAGTCAGTGGGCACACAAGCAGTAGAGATGAAGCATGTTGAGGAGGGACTGCATCAGGTCTGGTTAAGTGAATTTAGAAACATTTGTATGATAGCCGATAACAAGAGTAGCCAAGGTATGCAATGCGGATTGTCGCACCTAGAAAGCGAGCACAGGGAGTCAATAGTTAACCTAGTAGAAAGTTATAATCACAGTAAGACACCGGTATATCAATGCCCCAGAAGAATGCCATATGTCGATAAATGTATGGTGGAAGAACAGATCAAAAAGTGGGTGGAGGAGGGAATTATTCGTGCTACTAATTTCGAGTACGCATCGCCGGTAGTGCTAGTGGGGAAGAAAGACGGAAGTAAAAGGCCATGTTGCGACCATCGAAGATTGAATCTCAAAATTTTAAAGACAATTTTCCGATGCACCTGATAGACGATGCGCTAGAGAGATTGCAGGGAGCTCAGGTATTCACAACACTCGATTCGGAAATGGGTTCTTTCATGTTCCAGTGGGACATATGAAAATTTTTATATTAAACGAGGGGTATTGTAAAAGGATCCCATTAAGGATCTTATAGTAGTACCAGCACAGATGGAGGATGAAATTATTCGTATAGCTCACAGACAAGGCAATTTTTCAATTTAGAAGACTCAGGACGCGATCGAAAAAACATTTTTTATCCCTAACAAGGGGTTCAACACCTGATGATAGCCACAGGGGTTCCAAGAGAAAATGGACAGGCGGAAAGGATGCACAAAATCATTGTGGCAATGCTGTCAAAACTTTGCGTCGAAATTCCAACATCCTGGTACAAGTATACAGAACAAGTACAGCAAGCAATTAACAACACCCCACCAAGAAGCACGAAAGAATCTCCATTTCGTTTGCTCACAGTTGTCGAAATTAGGGTTAACGTTGTTACGGAACTAACGCTAGACGCAGAACGAGAAGCATTGCGCAAAGAAGCGCAACAAAACATTTTTAAAATCCGCGAAAGAAATCATTTAACAAGACGAGAAAGAAAGAGAGTAGGTACAAACTAGGTGATTCGGTAACGAAAACGAACTCAGTACGGGACAGGGCTTAAGCTGAAAGTAAAATTTTTCGGTCCGTACAGAATAACACAAGTTAAAAGACACGGGCGATATGAGGTGGAGAAGGTGGGCGACCACGAAGGTCCGGAGCCCACTACTACTGTCGCAGAAAACATAAAAAGGTGGGAGCCATCGTTCGAGGCGAACGTTACGTAAGGATGACCGAATCTGGGATCGGGCTACAGTGGCAGCACTGGTTCCGAAACCCATTAGCGTACTAGCGCCACAAATCCCTAACGAATGATCGTTAAGTTTGACCGAATTGCCTTAGCTTCATGAAAACAGATCGAGCTACGGACATTACATCCCGTGTAGTCACCGGGCCAGGATCTCAATATTATATATATATAAGTAAATATATATTGAAAATACAAAGAGGAACCCACATAAGTGTAACAAAGTACTAAAGATCAGGAAGCTTTCTTCGTATTATCTCAGCTATCAGCTGAGAACACTTTAGGTCGGAATCGGTACCACTAGGGGATATCCACAATGAGAAGAACTGGAACAGCACATCAGTTAGGCCGCGGTTTACAAATATCGCTCGAAGTAAGAAATTTATATTTGCAAAATAAAACTTTTCGTGCAAATGGCAACATAGTAGGGGAACACCATTCGAATGTTTATAACATTATAAAATCGTATACAAATAACGGAGATGTAAATATAAAATGCAGGTCGTTCAGACCTAAAGCTTTGACGCCCTACGAAGAACGCAATGCCATCGTTGCAGTTAAACAAAATCCGCGTATTTCAGCAGTAAAAATTACGAATAATATAAACGTGGAATTTCAAAAAAAGATTATCTTGATAAGCCAGATTTGTTCTGGGAGAATGTTGTATTAACCGACGAATAAAAATTCAACATTTTTGGTTCGGACAGAGTAATAAAAGTGTGGAGACGTGCCAATGCAGAGATGTAAGAAAATAACTTGATACCTATAGTCAAACATGGTGGGGAAACATCATGGTTTGGGGTGAATGGCTGCATCCGGCGTGGGTTATTTGAAGTTTATTACAGATAAAATGGACAAATATATATATCTGAACAATCTGAAGGAAAATTTGAGTCCAAGCGTGCAAAAAACCGGTTCTCGACAGCAGCCGATTTCTTTTTCAACAAGATAACGACTAAATTTTATTTCGAAAGTAATGGTTCTGTGCGGAATACGTATCGCGCACTACGTTCATTTTATCGTATGATGCGATGAAGCGCACTTCTGGTTGAATGGCTACGTCAACAAACAAAACTGCCGTATTTGGAGTGAAACCAATCCTCAAGTGTATGTCTAAATACCGTTATATCCAGGAAAACTGACTGTTTGGTGCGCTTTTTGGGCTAGTGGAATCATTGGTCCGTACTTCTTCAAAAACGATGATGACCAGAACGTTACAGTCAATGGTGATCGGTATAGAGCCATGATTACTAAATTTTTTATTCCTGAATTGAACAACCATGATGTCCAGGAGCTGTGGTTCCAACAAGACGGTGCAACATGTCACACAGCTCGTGCCACAATCGATTTATTGAAAGACACGTTTGGTGACCGCCTAATTTCACGGCTTGGGCCTGTGAATTGGCCTCCAACATCTTGTGATTTAACACCGCTAGACTACTTTCCACAAACGCTTAACCATTTGGAAGACAACATTCGCCGTATTATTACCGATATACGGCCACAAATGTTGGAAAAATTGGACGTCGATATTGGACTACATCCGAGCCAGCCGTGGCGGTTATATGCCAGAAATCATATTTAAAATGTAATGCCATAAGATTATCTTTCGGATAAATAAAACTCATGTCAATCGAATAATCCATCGTTGGTTTATTGCAATTTAAAGTTCTATACCTCTAAAAAAAACACCCTTTATAACTGCACCCGACATAAATCCCATAGAGCACATATGGCATTTGTTAAAAAAAAAGGATCCGAAAACACAATATTTCGTCCAAGGGCACGTTAAAAGCCGCTATAGATAAAGGAGGATTCTCTCATGCATGTTGAATGGGCGTTGTACAAAGTACGAAAAGAAAGAAACCCATTCCCTTGGGGTACTTAAAGAACGGAAATGATTCATGAATGTAAGTAGAGACACCACGAAAGGAAATTCTCGGGATCATGGTTCTCAATAATTTTCTGTAATTACAATATTAAGTGAACAGTTAAATATTATAATGCTTTCAACAAGTGATTAATTCAAACATTTATTTAAACGTTGTGATCCCATAAAGGAACGTTTTCTCGTTTTTGTAGATTGTCACGAAAAACTCGGCAAAGCTAGCCGATTTAGTCCCGCCGCTTAATAAATCCAAACTACTCAATTCACTACACTGTCTTTCTAATACAAGGTGGTCTGGAAGATTCTATGCCATCTAGCCATTTGCGAAAAATCTTTCCGGGTTGTTAAACGCTTTGAAAGAAGTTAAAAAAACTCAACCTTACGGCAGAATCTCGTCCAGACGTTGATGAAATTTTGATATACCTATATAAGTTAATTTGAGTGCCTTTTAATAGCCTCCATATGGTTTAAAATCCTTCAGTCAATCAATAAAAGAAACTTGGTTCTTCAAGAGATCAATTCCACCATCGACTCTAAAGTTAGATATATACAATAGAAAGCTTTCTTGTGAATTTACAATTTCGGTGCGACCAGTG
Source organism: Bactrocera oleae (assembly GCF_042242935.1). Classification (NCBI taxonomy): domain Eukaryota; kingdom Metazoa; phylum Arthropoda; class Insecta; order Diptera; family Tephritidae; genus Bactrocera; species Bactrocera oleae. Next base: position 29,112,391 of record NC_091536.1, read on the forward strand.
GAAAGCAATTTATAATAAATGCAAAATTTGTGCAGACAATTTAGAGCCTGTCGAGACGATGTTACTATCAGCAAGAACAAAAAAAATTGCGGTAAAGAAGAAATTAAATTTAAAAGAAACACTTTCTACGTCATACTTGACAGCGTTACCTGTCAAATGAAGAGAATATTCGCCACAGTGAGTGACATAAACGAATCGTTCTCATTTCTATTTTGCACAAAATTATTGCGTTGATGTATCTGATAAGTTGTTCAATGAAGCTATTCACCTCAGACATGTTTACGATGCAATTTTGGAAACCTATCGTACGCCAAGTTGGAATTGAATGCTATTAATGCTCGAAAATTAGGAACACTTTTCCAAAATATTTGCATTGCTTTGTGAATACTTTCCACTTTACCCGTTTCTGTTTTAAGTGGTGAACGTTCCTTTAGTGCTTTAGCAAGGAATAAAATTTTTTATCGAGCGTGCTAGTCACTGGGATGGATTTGAGAACTCGCTACACTGTGAATAGAGGCAGAACTAGCTAAGAATTTGGATTTTGAAACTATTATCTACGCATTCAAGCTCGAATTCAAAAAACTCACTTCTAAGTTCCAAATTATTGATGATTGGAGGATTTTAAACTGCATGTTCAAAATATTATTTATGACATTCAAAAGATTTCAATAGAACCGTTTTTTCATTAATTAAATCGAGAAATAAATTTTGGAATGAGATGTTTCTGTCTCTCTAATTACTGTCAAGTCTTGCTATCCCAATATTCATATATTCCGGTATATTCTGAAAGAAACCTTTGTATGAACTGATATATATATCATGGATTTTCAAAATAGTACAGAACAAATTTGTTCCACCCAACACCAACAAGAAAATAAATTTAATACAGATGTGATGAGAGCATAAAGCACTTCGTCACATTTGTCTTATTCTTCCAAACATTGAAGTAGTCAGTGAGAAGATAGTAAAAAAAAATATATATAGTATTAAGTGTTCCTGTAGGAAGGGGCCTCCATCTTTTTATCTGATCATTGAAGTAGTCAGTGGGGAGATACTTGTAGTTAATAAAATATGTATAGTATAATATAATATTAAGAGTTCCTGTAGTGTCAGGTATTTAAATTCACTAACTGCAGAATTGAATGGATAGGAGCTGCGTTGGCTTTTTGCGGTTCTCTACAGCATGGTTGGGCCTCAATTTAGCTCAGCAATAATCGATTTACTACTAACAAGTTTGGTAAATGGTAAGAGCTCCAGTATGCTCTTCGCCCTGAGAAAAGTTTACCTTTCAATGGTTAGACACAGTCCATACGGGATTCATGCGGTAAGATTAAACATTTCACGGGGTGCTAGTTGGATCAGCTGCTCGGCAGAAGGTGGAATGGAATCTTCTCAAACCTTCCTTCTCGAACGTCCCGTCTTTGCCAGATCAAGGCTAAAAAAACTTGGAGTTCATACTTTTCGACATCCTGGTGAAATAGTGGAAATAGAAACAAGGCATATAAGCAAATTTGAAATGGGAGCTATGTCGATATATCATATTATCAGGTATCTTACTAAAATTGTTTCAAAACATATTATCGAGCACCCTTCTGTTTAGTTCCAAAAGTAAATGCAATAAGTTCAGACTCACCTTAGCACCAATATAGAGAATTTCGAGTTTCCAGTTTACTATATCAAATAAGAATATTTCAATTAACCCTGTGTCATCCGTTAGTTAAATGGCCATTGGTATGTACTCGTAATCTTTGTTAAAATGCGTTGGCGCAAATCTACCGACTACAACAACTATTAAACAAGCGCGTTTTCACTAGTCGATATTATTTCTCCTTTGCGCGTCACACTTAACAGTCGTATGCATAAGTACATTTCGTCGCTGTTTTCGTTTAGGGCGGTTTCGATTTTTTTCCAATTTTAATTGTGTTCGGACTTTGCATGTTGCAACACTGAATTCTGTTACAATTACATTTTTAACGCACATTAAATTTCAAGTATTGTTTGTGTAAAAAAAAAAACACATTGAAGTGGAAATAACCTTTGATATCATTCGTTTTATTTTGGTGAGTTAAAAAATTTAGATTAATTTCAAATGCATTGCGTGATAGTTAATTTTTTGAAAAATTTGTTTCAAAGGTAAATTTTATCTAGTTTGTTGAGTCGACAATATCAACAACAACATCGAAATAAGAAGTGCTGAATTTTTCCCCGTTTTCTTTGCATACGTTTGGTTTGTTGCAACTTTTAACGAAAATTTAATAGACAACATTCATTTCATTTTTGTGAGTTAGAAATTTTTAGATAAATTTCAAGTGCATTGTTTGATATAACGAAAAATGGCCAACCAAGTCCCGGCAACAGAGCTTATAAAGGAAGTCTCAAGGATTAAACCCTACTACGGCATACACAAGGAATACGATCTCTCATCCTTCTTGAGAGAAATCGAAATTATTCTTCCTCTGTTCGATGATAACCCGGCGCTTAAGCAGTTCATATTCGAGAAACATATCTGGACCAAACTTCAGGAAGCAGCACTTCAAGTCAAGAGGACACTGGGTCCCTCTGCAATATTGAACGAAATCAACTTTAGGAGATATCAGATGGGTCATTGAAAGTATAGAAGCCGCACAGCGCAGATGTCATAAGCACAAAATAATAGTTCTGTTGGTGACCTTTTATGTTCGAAACGCGTTCAACAGCGCTAGATGGGTGTATATTATATGATATCAACGCTATCCAAAGAAGCTTCAGAATCCACGACTACCTCATGGTGGTGGTGCGGAGCTACCTTAGCTAGAGAAAATTGTTGTTCCAAACTAGAGAGGGATCACAACAGATAGCAGTTACGTTAGGAGCAGCACAAGGATCCATTTGAGGCACAGACTTGTGGAACATCAACTATGACGCCATACTAAAACCCGACATGCCAGACGAATCTTATCTAATTGGCTACGCGGACGACATCGCCGCAGTAATTACAGCCAGAGACACAGAAGATGCCCAAAGAAAGCTAAACCAGGTCATGATACGGACGCAAGCATGGCTTGACTTACATATCCTACATAGGGGGGCCCAGCCAAGAAAAGAGAAAGCTCCAAATGTCCATGACCATCAGCGTCCTATTATACGGAGCAGAGATGGGGGAGAGACAAAACAATTATAATTCAGGACAACAGGACCGTCTCTCAGGACAATACAGGCAAAATTATCATAACTCAGGATAACATGACCGCTTCTCCAGGCAATATAGACAACCCGATCGTTTAACCAGACAAACGAGACACAATAATTACACCGCACCACAGCCGATGGAGATAGACCACATCGAGCAGACAAATTTTCATTTAACCATCGACATGTTTACCGATAGTAGAACTCACTATAGGCAAAGATAAAATTAGGTGTTTACTAGGCACTGGCTCGACGACATCATTATCAAACAAATTCTGTTTACCACAATATAAGCGAATAAAGCTAGAAAATATTTTTACATTTTATACCTTAAGCGGGCAAACACAAGTTAAATACGAAATTATAACGGAATTACCGAAAGAATTTAATGACGAAAACCTATTGAGCTGGAAGCTCACAGATTTCACAGCAAAAAATGTTGAAGGGGCAATAGGTAATAATATCCTTACACCCTTAAAGGTACATATAAACCACGAGGACGAATACCTCTAAATCAATAACGTACGAACGAAGTACATGCACTAGAAACAATTAATGCCGATGAAAAACTTTATGAAAAGTTAATTAGAGAGGATACGAATTCCGAGCAACCAGTATACCTCAAAACTATCATATCAAAAAATAGCGATTGATTCTTTCAGGAAGGGCAAAAAATATCCCATGCCCACACAATACAGCACGAAATCGTTACAACCGATAAACCCATATATTCCAAAATATACAGGTATCCCCAAACACGAGCAGGAAATAAAACGGCAAATAGCCAAAATGCTTGATCACGGTATAATCACAGAGAGTAACTCGCCTTACAATTCACCCTTGTGGATTGTGCCCAAAAAATTAGATAATTCAGCACAAAAAAAGTGGCGCATCGTTATTGATTACAGGAAACTGAACAAAGTTACAATAGACGATAAGTTGCCAATGCCAAACATAGAAACTATTCTCGAAAAATTAGGCCGAGCTCAGTTTTTTCACGACACTCGACTTAGCAAAAGGATTCCTAATAAATGAAAATGACCGAAAGAAAACGGCATTTTCCACACCATTTCGTCATTATGAATTCAAAAGGATGCCTTCCGGATTAAAGAATACAACCTTTCAACGATGAATAAATTCGATATTAAGAGATTTAATACGATATCCTAATATTTAGCACTTCTATAGAAGAGCATGTAACAAGAATAAATAAAGTTTTCGAAAAGTTGAGAAAACATAATTTAAAATTACAAATAGATAAATGTAACTTATTCGCTAAAACAACAGAATATTTAGGGCACGTATTGACTACAGAGGGAGTTAAATCAGGCACAGCAAATATACAGGTCATTCAAAAATTCCAGTTACCAAAAACACAGAGGCAAATAAAATCTTTTCTAGGTATCACGGGATATTTTAGGAAATTCGTGAAGGACTATAGACAAATAGAATATATTTGAAAGACATATCGACTCATTTGAAAAATTCAAAACCCTTTAGCAAAATCACCAATATTAAAATACCCAGATTTCCATAAAAAGTTTAAAATTTCCACCGACACAAGTAATCGTGCTGTCGGAGCTGTCTTACTCCAAGATAATCATCCAGTCAGTTTCGCTAGTAGAACACTGAATGAACATGAAAAATTATATGCCACCATAGAAAAAGAACTCCTAGCAAGAGTTTGGGCAGTAAATTACTTTATGCCTTTCGTTTATGGCAGAAAATTCGAATTGGAAACAGACCATCAACCGTTGGTTTGGCTTAAGTCCAAACACAATGGCAAAGACATAAATTCGAGCCTCTAGAGATGGCTTTTAAAATTGGGCGAATATGACTTTAATATGTCAAAGGAAAACAAAATAAGGTAACCGACTTTTTGAGCAGAATAGACGTAAATACTGGCGAAATCAATGCAATATCTGATAACACAACTCATAACAATACCAATCAGGGTCCCTCAATAGAAGAAGACAACATTAGTACCAATGCCACTATACATTCGCAAGTCGAGGAGCAAAACGACCATTTCCCCATCCTAGATACAGTAGCAAATCGTTTCCACACACAAATAATACTTACGCAACCCAAAAGTCAGGAAATAAAAATAATTTTTTCAGAATTATCAGATAGCGAATATAACAAGGTTCAGCGATATTACTAGAACTCTTCCCAACAAGCATACAATTTTACAAATGTTCGTATCACGCTTTAGACTTAGAAACTGAACGAGAAACCTATAAGTGGATAGCGAACTACCACAAAAAGGAAACAGGACACGCTGGAATAGTAGAAAACTATGAAGGGCTGAAGAGAGTTATATGGACAACGAATTCAACTCAGTAAACATTACAGATTTTTTAAGCGAACAATCAGTTGAGGAACACTATACAAAATCAAATAGCCATACAGGGATCGCCGACATTGAAAGGTTTCACAGTTCTCTAGGCAAAAAGATGAGAATTTTAGAAATAGAAGAACCCAGACTGACAACTCAAGAGAAAATGTACAAATGCTTAATGGTACAACCACTCCTTTCACTCAACTATAAAATGCGAACTAACCGAGGTTATAGATGGAAAAGTAAGCAAAGAAAAAATTGAAAAACTTATAGAAGACCCAAAAAAACGTATAATAAGTGCTAATCGAAACAACAGGTAAGGAAGGGCTAAGTTCTGATGTAGGCGAACATTTTATACTCTCGCAAAGTCAAATGGTATACTCGTTTGAGATTTCTTTGTGGATTGACCGATATTTTCGGTAGAAGGTCAACTATAGGCACTGCGGTCCACATATTTAGTACCTAGGGGTTTGAACAGTTTTGGTTCGATTTAGACAATTTTTGGTCACAAGATGGCATACTTTAAACGCATTATTCGTGCAAAGTTTTACCCCGATACAAACATTGTTGCTTGATTTGCATACTGCAAAGTGAAAAAATCAGATGATATTTAAAATGGTGTAACATGGCAAATAGGCGTGGTTGTAATCCGATTTCGACCATTTTCGCACTATACCATAGAAATATGAAAAGAATGTTATGTACCGAAATCGGTTAAGCAGATCCCAAGATATAGGGTTTCACCTAAATGTGGGCGGTGCCACGCCCACTGTCTAATTTTGAACATGGTTCCTATAAAGTCATCTCATACCATCCTAGAAATAAAATTTCATGTCTCTGGCGTGTTTAGTGCTTGGTTTATCGCGCTTTTAGTATTTTTTAACAGTACCGTTATATGGGCAGTGGGCGGGGTTGTCATCCGATTTCACCCATTTTCACACCGTCGATAGAGATGCTCCCAGTGAATTTTATTATTATAGCTACAGTGGTATAGGAGATATGCACATTAAACCTATTAGGGGCGTAACCACGCCCACTTTAAAAAAAATTTTAAACTGCAGATGCCTCTCCCTAATGTGATCCTGTATACCAAATACCGGCCTTGTATCTTGTTGTGGAGCTTAGTTATTGCAATTTATTTGTTTTCGATTAATGGCGTTTTGTGGTCGTGCCAGTGGTCCAATTACGCCCATCTGCAATACCAACAGTCCTACGGTATCAAGAAACATGTGTACCAAGTCACCCGGATTTCAACACATCTCTTCATCCTAATCATTTATATATATATATAACCCTATATCTAACTCGATTAGTTTTAGGTGATACAAACAACCGTTAGGTGAACAAAACTATTATACTCTGTAGCAAGAAGTTAACAATTAAACAGGTGAAGAAGGATATGTTAAGAACTACAGAACACCTAGGCATAAAAATGAACCCAAATATAGGAAATTACACTTAGATAATATACTTTTCAGGTACTCTGGACACTAATGCTTTTTACACTAATAACACCACCATAAACAATTAAGGCTAGATTCATCGTGGAAAAAATCGAAAGCAACGAAGGCTACACAGAAATCTTTTTTAGAAAACATAAATTTAATTCATAATTACAACACAATATTACACATCATAGACCTATTCGAAATAAAAAATATCATAAACACCTTAGAATCAAACGTTTGCACACACAACGAAAACTACGACTATCTGCATAATGAACTGAACACACTTATTTACAAAATGCAAACACTCGTAGCACATAGAAACAAAAGAGGACTTTTCAATATAGTAGGAACAGGCATGAAATGGTTATATGGCACAATGGATGACCAGGACAGAATTGAAATAGAGGAACATCTTAAAGTAATAGACGAGAACAATCATAGAGCCATTTCTAACTTAAATAGAAATAAAGAAATAAATAATATAGTGCGTATAAATGAATATCACGTCAATTAATTTTAATTTTACAGATTCGGAGAGAATGTTTAGCTAGGCTAGATTGCTAATATCTGATAGGAGAAAATCACTAAAGACTAAAATCATCAACAAATTACTATTTACCGAAACGTAATTTATGGATAAACTTTTTGATCTCATATTACATTAGTAAATGTATAAAAAATGTACCTTTTTATAATTTGTCAACTCTCAGAGCAGTTTTTATAGTAACATGAAAAATTTTGTATGGAACTTTATTATATTTTTTGTCATTGTTCATATCTTTTTTCCATAATTGCAAAGATTATTTCATAAAAGTGAAGAGTACAAAGTCAAGGTTTCTTAATTTAAACCAGTGAAAAGTAAGAAGATTTCAAAAGGAAAAACTATCGATAGTACTTCTTTAAACTATCGAAACAATCGAGTGGTCCGACTATTGCTCAAGAAGTTGTTCTTTTGAAGAGCTTCCTCCACGCTGCGTACGATGTCTTCGACAGCTCCGATGGCGGACCTGCCTGGTCTGAAGCCATGTTGTCGCTCTGATAGGTCTTCAGCATTGTTAATGGCGGCTGTTATGCAGGGTTTTAAAAGTCTTTCTAGTAGCTTTCCTGCTGTATCTACTTAGCATGCATAGAGGTCTGTATGCTGATGGTGTTTCTGGGTCTCCTTTGCTTTTGCTTATCAGGGTCAGATGCTGTCTCTTCCATACTTCTGGTAAAATACCCTCGTTCAGAAATTCATTATATAGTTCTTATTGCATATAAGAAAGTTAGAAGATGTACCGAAATTCTTTCTTTTATGCGTTCTTTCTTTAATGCAAAAAAAAAAAAACGCATGAAAGAAACATTTTGCTTTATATGAGCACCAAAATATTATATATACATACGTATGTACATACAGTATATTTTTATGAAATGTATGTACATGGTAGATTCCATTTCACTAAATAAAACAATATTTAAAAGTATTTACATTTACATTTACATTTACAGACATTAAAAAGACAATAGAAGACGATAGAAAAAAAAATTGAAGGCAGTATAAACGGACCAGACGGGTTCCGTCACCGCAACGTTTCAAAACCAAAATAAGTAATGATGACAAACTACAAGTTTGTTCGAGCCAATGACCCAATTGCACCAATAATTCCGATTTCGTCAGAATGACTACAAATGCATTTTTGGCAACGTAAACAAAAAGTGTCAGCAACCCGTCTTTCCTAATTGTATTCTCAACTTTCAAATTCATTTGCATTATCAAGTCGCATATTTAGCTATGTAAGCATTATTGCAGAATATAAGCGAATAATTGTAATAACAAAACGGGAGAATGTAAAATAAAGTAGAATTATTAACAACAAACGAATTGTTGTTTTTTTTTTTTGGTTCCTGCCGGTACATTCGACTTAATTTACGTGAGTCGTGGCAAGCTGTCATGTTATTGTTTGGCATTTCATCATGGAAAGACTTTCGCCTGAACAACGTTTACAAATCGTTTAACTTTATTACGAAAATTCACGTTCTGTAAAGAATGTGTTTTATGGACAACATAATCGGCCTACTGAGCGTACTCTGTGCAACACCATTGCATAATATTCGACCGAATAGAGCACGTCCAGCACGCAGTGAAGAAAATATAGCGGCCTTAGCTGAGAGTGTACACAAAGACCGTGGAGAGTCGATTCGGCGCCGTTCACAGCAATTCGGACTGACGTATAGAACGACTTGGCGCATTTTACGTTGAGATTTTAAATTGAAAGCATGCAAAATACTGCTCGTGCAAGAACTGAAGACGCTGGATCATCCCAAGCGACATCGCTTCGCTCTATGGGCTCTTGTTCAGCGATTAGGCCCATTTCTGGCTCAATATGTATGCAAACATTTGAGACGAAAAGCAACCTGAAGAGATTCAAGAGCTGCCCATTCATCCACAAAAAACAATGGTTAAGAGTGGTTTGTGGGCCGGTGGAATCATCGGTCCTTATTTCTTCAAAAATGATGACGGTGAGAAAATAACCTTCAATGGCGGCCCTTATCACGCCATGATAACCTACTATATAATGCCTGAAATTAAAGCTCGTGATCTCGGCGACATTTGGTTTCAACAAGACGGCTCCACTTCCCACACATCGCATCATTCAATGGATTTATTGAGAGAACACTTCGGTGAGCAGATAATTTCACGTTTTGGGCCGGTGGATTGGCCACCAAGATCGTGATATCACACCGTTAGACTTTTTCCTGTGGGGATATGTAAAATCTAAATTCTATGCGTACAATCCCGCTTCGACTGAGGTTACCAGTCGAAATGCTCGAACGAGTCATCAAAAATTTATCACATATATCTCATTTGAGTTACTTTAATTGAATTTAATACTAATATAAAGCAAAATGTCGTAATGAAACAAAGAGATCTTACGACCTATAATATAAGTTAATAAGATGTCAAATTAAATTGCAATCCAGCCACGTTTTAGTCTAATAATGGATTTTTAATTCATTTGCAAATTTTTAACTTTAATTTAATATAAAATTTTGCCACCACCTGAAAATATTTCGCCGTCTCTGAACCGCGCAAATTGTGAGAGTAAAACCGCTGCTTCCTTACTTGTTATATATAAAGTTTGCCAACATCTGGAAATATTTCCCACCTTTGATCCCTGCTAATTCCAAATGTATAAAATGTTCGGGTATACGCAAACTTAGCCCTTCTGAAGTTGTAATGCGATCAGTTATTATGGCAGCTATATATATATTTTAGTGATCCGATCTGATTTTTTTCGCAACGCAATTTGGTCTCTACCAACCAGTGTGAGTGGTTCTGTTTTGCACTCTTCATATGGGATGCAAAATGTCGCATGTGTACGACGGCCAATATATGCCACCTTCTAATCCAGGGTGTTATGCGATTCCCGTGCCCATTGGGTGATTTGCAGACAGACAGCAAATTCGGTTGTATCCGAACAGAGCCTTCCCAACACCGGAGTGCCTTGGGAAGTAACAGTGGCCTTACCATGACATGGGGTTCTGGCACCGCGGACCTTTGTGTTCTTCTAAGAAAGCTGAGACTTGACAACAACAATAAAACCGACAACAAGATAACAAAAACTCTGATACAGGTGCGAGCGGACTAGGTGTAAGCGAAATCCTTAGCTTCTTGGACGCGCTATCGTCAGAGGAGCGCGCGCTATTTAATGTTGTACTGCCCTTATGCAGCGACATTCTCAAGACAGCAACTATCCTTTTCTGTTACGATGCTAGGAAGCGGATGAATCGCAACGGGTCAGTAACGGGGGTTTTCGTAAAAAGGAGAGGAAGAGAGGAGACAGACTGCCCTCTTAACCTGAAGATGGGTGTACCGGTTGCCCTGACGGTTCGGCAGGGTAGGAATGAACGGTGCCAGTTTTATATGGTACCACCAGGATGGCAAATCTTCCGAAGAGGTAGAAAAACTCTCTCTAAACTGTGATATGGACAGAAACCCGAATGCATCTCCTGCTTCAGTGAGATCCAAAAACAATATTTATAAGGGATATGGATGCGTGGGTTAAATATAAGGACGAGAATACCGCCATCTGAAGGTGGTTCTCCTACCGCGCCTCCACGCAAACGAGATGGGGTGCTACCCTCCACGTAGGAGCTATTCCTCTCGTTTGACCTTGGCATCCTACTGCTTCAGGCACTGCGGGTATATTGAGGGGTCAGGAGCCTCAACATAAGGGCAAATCAGGGACCTCACAAGTGAGAGACCCAAGGCTTGCATTGTTGTTTTGAACCATTTTGCATAGCCCTATTTGTTCACGCCCCCTTATATCAACTCATGTGGACCACTAAAGATATAAGGCAGGGCGAGGGATGAGTCTCTGCTTGAACTTAATATCAGTAGTGATCTATGGAGAACGTAAGATGTGAACCCACCACGTTCGTCACAAGTACGATCTTGCGGTTAGAATGATCTCAAAATGAAGAGTGCAGAGCCCTCCATACCAAATTAAAAAAATTCATATGGATCGTGCTGAGAGTAGTTTTGATGTCATTAGGGCTGCTCTGTAGTTAAATAAAAGATGGGTGGTTTAGCAGCCAAACTGCACAAGGCTCGAATTTCCCGGAGGCAGTACAGGACGACCAAACTCCACCGGTCATGGACAAGCCATATCCTATCGATTGGACAGTGCCCAGGCATTTATTCACTGCACTAAAAAGCTTGGTTAATTCTCCTTGGTACATTACACCTGCTGATTTATACCGTGATCTCTCCCAAACTGAGACTTAGATACCAAGATGATGAGGAGCTGTTGGGCGAAAAAACAGCTTGAAGTGCAAAAATTCTTCCGAACTAGACAACAGTAGCAACAAATGCATTTCTTTGACATTTAACTTCAAAATATTTTACTACTTAATAATGAGAGTTGAATTGTTTGTTAGTATCCTTTTCTTTTTCTATATACTAGTACAATTGCAAAGCGTTTAAAAATTATCATTTAATAGCGAAAAATCAACGAAATTGTTTACTACAGACTCAATAAAGTCGTAGACGAGCTCCTCGAACTGCTAACTAACAATCGGATTCGATGTCAAGGTTATGCTGACGGCATTGTTATATTAGCAAGAGGTAAATATGAACACACTCTCTGCGATATATAAGACCACAACCCCCTTGACGGTTCAGAATTAGTAATGACTAAAGAGGTCAAATATCCAAATATCTGAGTTTCTACCATTCGGTGGAACAAGCATGTGAAACTAACTCTTTAACCACAAAAGCACTCATCGTATGTGAACGTTGGCCGGTAAAATCCTGGAGCTGTAAGCCAGGAGCCATCAGGTTGATGTACGAGTATAAGCACCGAAAGCAAGGCAGACTTCTTTAGGAAGGCCGTAAAGCATCGATGCAGGAACCGCATTCCGAGCATCTTTCACGCAGAAGTCTTTGCTATAACCAAGTGTGTAGAAATAAACTTGCAGTATAACTATCGCTGATGCTTAACAGCCTATCAGTCTACAACCGAAGTTCACCTTATCTCGGTGCCGGGAACGAACTGGCTGAATAACATGCCAGCGATTTGCAGATACCAGTTTATCAAATATCATAATTTTTTTGATATTGCTTGACGCTTCGTTAATGGTCGTTAGATACTTTGATATGTGTGATATGTATTTCGTCAAGCATAAACTTCTTTATTTTTGACGAGTAAACATCCCAGAAAGTGATCAACATTTTAATATTAACCTTATTCAACTGTACCGATCTGTATCGGTGTTGTTTCACTCTATAAATTCACTGTAAACATATTGATGTGAACACGCTGTAAACTGCGACGAAATATATTTTGTCAAAGCATGCTTTACCGTATATACTCAACGTCCGTCACATTCACATCTATGCTTGAAACTGGGCAGTACATATAGTTGACTTTTTACCGAAAATATAATGATAAAATCGGGTCAATACTACCCCCAACACCCATATACTACATATAATGATTTTCGTTATTATAACAAGTTTTAGGCTGAATATGTAGGTCAGTGAGTATTATTTATATATAAAAATGCTTCAAAATATGTTCTCTATTATACCTGACCGATGTCAAAATTAATGCAATCTGTCCGTCCTTTTCTCTATCACCAATATACCCCGTAAAATAATTTGCGTCTTTTCACCTGTCTTTTAACAGTTTAGGTTGGTCCAAATGTGTGATTTTTTAATTAGAATGGAATTGGTCTAAACCTCATATCCCTAATACAATAAATTCCGATGATATTAAATATCTCTCTCACTTATCTTAATATCACATACATATATCTCATTTAAAGGTGTTTTTTATATAATTTTAGCTGACGCGAACTAATATACAGCAATAACACTAAGTCTAAGTTTAGATACCAAATTTGATTGTAATTTATGCACGATTGTATCGTATAATCGATGTTTAATTCGATTTTTAATATAAAATTTTGCTATCACCTGAAGGAATTCCCCGGGCTTTGATTCTTTCAAGTTACAAGAGTATAAAATGTTCGGTTACACCCGAACTTAGCCCTTCCTTACATGTTCCAATTAAACAAATACATAAAACGGTATCTGGAAACACAATAAGAAAGTTATTACGTATTAAACATATTGTATAAAACGAAAAAATCGTATTATGGATTCTTGTATGCTATACATATTTCGGAAGTGTAATATACATATCTAGTTAATTAAAAATTTTAATTATGTTAGTCATATATACTTGTATATATTTTGTGAATACGAGTTAAACTCAAACATTTAATATAGAAGTATCTATAAAGTCCATATTCACTATACAAGTATATTACTTTTGTATTATAAATTTGTACAAATATTTATACTTAATAGTTAATAACCGATGTGTCATATAATTTGTTTTATTTAGTGGTGTATACAAAAACATATTCTCACCTCAACCCACAAAGGTTCAACGGCTTTGGGACAGCGTTCATAAATACCTATCCCGTGGGAAAAATCTATAACCTCATCGTCAGTTCCATGTATTACTAAAACTGGTGATTTGACTTTGGAAACTTTATCAATACTGAAAAAAATATATATTTTTAATAAACACATATGTATGTATCCATCGAGTGCGCATACCTTGGAAATGCATCGAAAAACCACGTTCTCTTTGTGTTACGGAAAACTACTCTTAGTCCAGACATCAATGGAGAATGAAGAATTACTGCTCCAACTTCATGCTTTGTTGCCAAATCAACTGTTGGGACTGTACCAATACTTTGGCCGTATAAAATAATAGTTTCAGGACTGATATTAAACCTATATTGAATAAATTTTGAAATAATACAAATAATTAGATATATCACATATCAGACATTCTATGTTTATATGGTATTTACGTAAAAAATAGTAGTTCGCAGAAACTTCATGCATTTGTAAAAATGTATTCATTATATATACAACTTTGGTTAGACCTATATTGGAATATGGCTCTGTTGTATGGAACCCTAGCTACCAAATCCATTCTCACAAGTTAGAGTCTGTTCAAAAACAATTTTTACTTTTCGCCTTAGCGCATTTCCGATGGGATTCTAGGGTAAGTCTACCTCCATACACTAGTCGTTTAAAACTTATTAATCCACCTATACTTTCTAGTCGTAGGGAAATGCTTGGCATAATATTCTTAGTGTAAATTTTGAATGGAACAGTTTGCTGTTCTTTTCTCCTGTCTGAAGTTACATTTAATATCCCTGTTCGCCTTTCGAGGCCTTTACTAACCTTTACTGCTAAAATCCTGTAGATCAAATTTTGAACTAAACGAGCCACTCCGCCGTATATGTAATGATTTTAATTCTCATTCCAGCACATTTGACTTATTTGACTCACTTTTCAAAATTAAAAAGACTTTATTGTTTTCTCTTAATAAATGAAAATGTAACAATTTATTATATTGTAACTTTAAATGTTGTGCTGTTGAAATTTTTGTTTCTGTAGCTGAGCAGGTTTAGATCTTAACACTTAAAAAACTCTCTTGCCTTTTCTGACTCGGCTAATTCCGCACGTATACGGATTGCGCCCCTCGCGTCGGTTGGGCGGGAGGAGGGTAATGGTTGGGTTATTATTATAATTCGTTTGGGAAATACTATACTATTATTACTCCTTGTGAATTATTTGGTATAAATATTAAAGGAAATTCACAGAAAAAATATATGGTGGCTCACGCTACAGAAACAAACTGTAGTAACTTTTTTCGCTGTGAGTAAAGGACTTACTCTTTTTTTTATTTGGCAGGCTATTATTTAAATTTTTTAAAAATGAATGCTTGGGATACCGAAAAAAGGGTTTGGTTTGCAGTCCGTCATTTCCGACTAAAGGGATTTCAAACGGGATTTTGGCGGCACTTTCTCCAGTAGATGGACCATTATGAGGTTGGTAGACAGGTTTGCCGAATCTAGAAGAATCGTAAGAAAATCGTACCATCTAGATTCGTATGTCGTGATCAAGAAACAATCGCGGCGGTTGCATCGTCAATTCAGACAAATCTAGGAGTTTCGACTCGAATCTTATCGACGCAACTTGGAGTTAGCAGACGGTCATTACAACGGATAATTCATCATGACTTCCTTCTATCCATCCTATTCATCCTTCTAGATTTGCCAATTCGCATGGAATTTTGCCAAAAAATTATGGAAATGCCGAAGACAGTAACTTGATAAATTGCCTGTTTATGTCTGATGAGGCTCATTTTGATCTAAACGGAAATGTAAAGAAGCAAAATGTTATGCTATGTTCGAAAATCTTTCTGTTAGGTATATGGGGGCTAAGGAAATTATTTATTGATCCGATTTAACCCATTTTTGACATACAGACATACTACCATCAGAAAATCTCACAGATTGACCGATATTTTTGAAACAAAAGATCCCAATACGAACGAGGGTTCACATATTCGCTATCTGGGGGCTTGAACAGTTATAGTCCAATTTCCACAATTTTTGGATATTATGTAGCACACCTTAAAGGCACTCGTACAAAGTTTTATCCGGATTCATCGATGGGTTATTGATTTGTATACTGAAAAGTGAACGAATCAGATGGAATTTAAAATTGTGTAATATGGGAATGTTAAGATACTATTATCTACCGATTTGGTTAAAATCGGACGACTAGGTCGGTCCCGAGATATGGGTTTTCACCTTAAGGTGGACGGCGCCACGCTCACCGTTTAAATTTGACACCAGCTCCTATAAAATCCTCTCCTACCATCTCAGGTGTAAAATTTATGTCTTTGAAGCATTTCGTTATTATTTTATCGCGCTCTTAGTAGATTTCAACCAAACCATTATATGGGCAGAGGCCGGTGTTATAATCCGACTCTACCCTTTTTCAGTCTGTTGGCAGAGGTGCTAAAAGGATTTGTCCTGAGCGAATTTGGTTATTAGGCGGCTTGGAGATATGTACATTAAACCTATTACTTTTTAAAAAAGTTTAAAGCATAGATGCAGCTCAATAATGCAATTCGTTGTACTAAGTTAGGTTTTCGATTAATGGCGTTTTGGGGCCCTGGCAATGGTCTGATTCCGTCCATCTGCAATACCAACCCTCCTTCAGTGCCAAGGAACCCGTATACCAAGAACAGACGGACGGACAGATAGTCGGTCATTCGGAATTCAACTCGTCTCGTCATTCTGATCTTTTGTATACACTAGCCCTCATAAGTCTACGCTCCTTTGCAACGTAAATGTTTAAGGCTTTAAATCTTAAAAATAATTGCTTTAATAACTGAAATTTTTTATATACATATAATAATCCAAGATTCTCTGCACTTTGTTTCAAATTCTTTTTTAAAATGTTGAAATAACCCCATTTATCCATTGTGGATTCAATAAATTCAAGCTGACCCACACCACCAGCCGCCATGCAACCCGACACCATAATTCCGCCACCTACGTGTTTAACTGTATTAACAAGATTTTCAAGGGCAGTTTCTGACTTGCGCCACACAATTTGTCGACCTTTTATGCCAAAAATGCAAAATTTACTTTCATCCGAAAATATTACTTGTCTCCAGAATTCCGGCGACTTATTTATATAATTATGAGCAAATTCAATGCGCTTTCGCCTGTTTACAAGTGAAATATATAGTTTCTTTCGAGCGACTCTACCATGATATCCAGCTTTTCGTAAAGTTTTTCTAGCAGTTTCTGCACAAATTGTTTTTTTAATGGTTATATTTATTTATGTTTTCAGTAATCTTTTTAGACGTAATTCTAGGGTTAAATTTCACCATATTTATTATTTTCCGTTCTTCCCGGGCTGATAATATTTTTGGACGGCCAGATCGCGGTTTTGACGTTAAAATTCCGTTTTTTTTTTTAATTTTTTTACGACGCGCTGGACAGAAGAATACGTTCTTCCAATAGTTTGCTCAATTTTTCTGAAACTTTCGCCATCTTTCCACAACTTAATGATAATTTTTCTTTCAGACAGACTAATTTTTTTCCTTTGGTTTCCATTTTTTTTTAAATATTATTAAAACCCGTCACGAGCTCTTTAAACGACTATTTATATTAAAACACAATAGAATCTACACAAAAAGAACGAACAAATTCATGAGAAGTAACGGTATTTCCAATTCAAGCTAACTAAACGCAGACTTAATGGTGCCTATGTTTACTTGTTCTTACACTAAAATCCCGTTATCACAAAAATGAAAATAGGAATATACATTTTTGTTTTTGCATTTTGAACTTAAGAATGTAAAGAAGAAATAAGTACATGCAGAAAATTTGAACTGAATTACCTATTAACATTGTGTTTTTACTTCACTTAAAAAAATGTGTCGGGTGAACGCAGACTTTATTGGCTATGTGTATGTTGCAAAGAAGCGTAGATTTATGAGAGCTAGTGTATATATATAGCTGTCTTTGATTCGCCATTTTTCTGCTCCCTTGTGCTTTCTTGTCAAAAAAATTATATGCAAAAGCAACAACAAAGTTATCAAGTTGAATTAGTACAAGAGCTAAGAGGATACCTCGTTAAAGTGGTATAAGCGCTATCTTCAATGCTACCACGTTTGGTTTTGCATATTATAGATCAGTTTTACTATTGTGAATAGTTCAAATGACAAATAAAAAGACCAAATTTCTTTTTTTCTTGAATTTTTGAAACATAAAACTTAAAATAAATTATAGAACACTATTGGATGCGTCAGAAGACATGTTAGCGAAGAGTTGCACCACAAGTGCTGCCCATTTGTTTGATAATCTGGAATAGTTTGCTCGATTCGCTGGTGAGTATCGCTTGGCCAATCGAAGACAGCGTATAACTCGATATCTATCTCTAATAGTTTTAAGTGATAGCAACAACAGTTAGGTGAACAAAACTACTCAGTAGCAACATGTTGAAAGAGTATAATTAAGCGCCAAACCATCTGTGCATTTGCAAATACTTAAAACAGTATTTCAACACTTACTGGTACTGTTTTTTGCCATATGGTGTTGTAATTGTTACTTTTTTTGATACTGTTACGTACCTTTTACGATGAAGGTAAAATCATTTATGTGACAAAAAATAATCACACATATGTGAAGTACATTTCTATTTTTTGTTCAAAATATTTAATTTTTACCGTTATGTTGGTAGATACGTATTTCTGCCAGAGAACGTTATAAATTCTCATTTCATTGTGAATTCCCTGCTCAGAGTTTTTCAACTCTGTTAGACGTCCAATCGAGCATCATTCAAAATAAATTTGCACCTTCTGGTTCATTTACGCTATTTGCTTCAACTACGGTCTAGACCTATTACATTCCTATTCAGCGCAAACTCACATTATGTTTAATAAAACATATACATTTCATATCATATACAAGGTGCGTTCCAAAGTAAACTCTAGTGGCGCCATCTATATATCGACTAGTCTGTTAGAATCTGCTATCCTTTATCGACTTCCAGTAAAAATTTCATGACATTTCATATATTGGAAGTGAAGTTATTGCGTTTTAAGGGTCAGTATGTTTTTGTCATCGGTGCGAAAATGAGCTTCGAACAAAGAGTCAACATTAAATTTTGTTTTAAAATTGGTAAAACTTTTACGGAAACGTTTCAATTGATGAAACAAGTTTATGGCGATGATTGCCTATCCCGTAACAGTGTGCACGAGTGGTTTTAACGTTTTCAAAGTATTTAAGGAACTAATAAGTTTATTTTACCTTCACTCACCGTTAGCAAATAATAATTAAAAAAGAAAGAGAGTCGATTTAGGCGGGTGCTCAAAGAACTGATCGCTAGCGAGTCGATGAAAAAAAGGGAAGCGGGATCCTTCTTTTGGTCCCTTATATATCTGTTGATGTCTTCATGGTGGTGTGATCGGTGTTAAGTTGTATTTGTGTGCGTGTTGGTGCATGGTGTAGTGATGTGGAATGTATGGTAAGTAGGTGTGGTGATGTGGATGTGAATTGGTGTAGTGTGACAGTGTCTTACGGTGCGGGGGGATTGAGTGGTCATTTAGCCATCCCGGCCCCCCTAGGCAAATTATTAGCCTAGTAGTCGCTGCAGCTGTTGCAACGTTTCCACAACGCTGCTCAGACCATTGGAACGACGTGGTTGCGGTCTAGGCTGTCGACGCCGTCGTGTTACATTCCGCGGGTGTACCGCACGAGTTGAGGGTCGAGGTCCTGTTGCGCGGCTTCGCAGAGTAGCTGGCCGACCAACGTCGCGCCTCGAGATGCGATGAAGTAGTGTGTGATGTGGTCTGCTGCAAATTTGGAACAGACCCGTGAACACACACTCTTGAGTCCCATGCGTGTGCGATAGGCAGTTTAGACAGTGCCCGTGTGCCTGGGCAACTTGCTGTCGTTGCAATGGTCGCATACTTCTGAAAATCCCACAATGTTGCAGGCGATGTGGGCGCCGACAAATGGGACATCGTATACGAGGTGCCTCTGAAGGCGGCGGTGAAGGTCGCGTGCCACCGCGAGGAACTGGTGCTGACATCGGTGTCGTTGTAGGTGCGCTTGCAGGGGCAGTGGCAGCAGCAGATCGGGGCGTTGGGGTAGGCCCCGTGCGTGGCACGTTGGTAGCCGACCGCACAGTTGGCGTATCCACATCCATGTTAATCTGTATGAAAGAGTTGTTTATTTATGCAGATTTGTCATATAAAGGATATGGATGATCGTGCCACGTTATGTGGCATGAATGGGTCATCGTATTGATCGACCATTTTTTTATTAGTTATGTGTTATTTTTAACGGTTATTAACGAGTTTTTCGGTTTTTTGCTTCTTGATTTGATTATTTTATTGTATTGCGGTAGTATCGGTTGATTGTTTGCGATTTGCTGTGCAGCAATTATCGGCGGTTAGGAGAAAGCATAGCTTCACGAGCGGTCTGGTTAGCATTCCGCCTTGTGTACGAAGATCAACCACTCGTATGTGACCGTCGGAGCCGTAATGTAGCTTTTCTATGCGCCCAAGCAGCCATTCGGTAGGGGGTAGACAATCATCATGGATGATGACACAATCTCTAAGTTTTGGTGCTTGTTCAGGAGTCTTCCAACGGTATCGTTTATGGAGATCCTTTATGTATTCTTCTTTCCATCGACGGCTGAAATCGTGATGGAGAATTTTAATTCTTTCCCAGCGATTTAATAGGGATAGCGACTCCACGCCTGGCTCAGGTATGGCCAGAATGGGTGTTCCTTTGAGAAAGTGCCCTGGAGTTAAGGCTGTGAAATCGTTGGGATCTTGCGAAAGGATTGTAAGAGGCCGTGAATTGAGAACGGCTTCAATTCGAATTAATAATGTCGTGAATTCTTCGTAATTGAATTAGTAATTTCCAGCTACTTTTTTGAAGTGGGATTTGAAGCTTTTTACAGCTGATTCCCATAAACCACCTATATGAGGAGCGCTTGGGGGGATGAATTGCCAATTAATGGTTTGGGGTGCGTACTTTTGTACAATCTCAGGTGAGACTTGTTTGATAAAGTCCACAAATTGTTTTTCGGTGGCTCTTTGAGCGCCGATAAATGTTTTACCATTATCGCTCATGATCTTCGATGGAAAGCCGCGTCGACCGACGAAGCGAGCAAATGCCGCAAGAAAAGCCTCCTTCGTCAGATTAGTACAAAGCTCAAGGTGCACTGGTTTTGTCGTAAAACAGACAAAAACAGCCACATAGCCTTTCATCAGAGTGGGAGACCTTAACATGGACGCCTTTATTTGAAAAGGCCCAGCAAAGTCGACACCTGTGATGGAGAAAGGCAGAGCGAAGTTGCAGCGTTCCGGGGGAAGTGCTGCCATAATCTGTGTTCTCATCTTTTGCTTGTGCGTGGTACAGATTTTGAACAAGAAAATGCACTTCTTTATTTGGGGCTTAAGTCGGGGAATGTAAAATTCCTGGCGGACCATATGTTGTATGAGACGATGTTCGGCATGAAGCATTAATATGTGGATATAATTGATGAGTAATGTGGCAAGTTGAGACTTCTCTGGTACAATTATGGGATGGCGTCGTTATACGTTAGGCTTGAATTGGCAAGCCGACCATTCACACGAAGAAGACCTTTCGTGTCGAGGAATGGGTTTAGAACTAAGAGGGGACTTCTCTTGTCAATAGGTTTTGATTCTCTCAAAAGTGATATATCGCGGCTGAAGTAGCGCGCTTGCGTAGATGCGATAAGAGCGACCTTTGCTTTTTGTAAGTCTAGGTGCGTCACTGTATCGCATTGGGAGTGTAATGAAGTTACTCCCTTAAGTTTAATTTTAAGTCGCTCTATGAACTTGAGCATGTAAGCGATTACCCTGAGTGCTCGGGGATACGATGAAAATCGTTCGAGGATGTCAGTATCATCCACTGTTGTGTGAAAATAGTCGATTTTTCGACCTCTTGTACCTAGATCAGCAAGATTGTCAGCACTGGCTACATGTCGCCAAGTGGCTGATCCTACTAGGTCAAGTATTTGAGACGTTCGGTTGGAAATATACGTCTTCCATGCATGTGGTGGTTTTTCTAACCAGGCTAGTACAATTTCGGAATCGGACCATAGATATAATTTATATTGTGCCATGTTTAAATGCGTTTGTACGATGGACACGAGTTGGGCTAGTAGTAGCGCTCCACATAATTCAAGTCGTGGCAGACTTATTATTTTTAAAGATGCCACTTTTGCTACTAGTAAGTGGCATGTGGTCGCAGTGTCATTTTGTGTGCGAACATATATAGTTGCGCAATATGCCTTTTCAGAAGCGCCACAGAAGCCATGTAGTTCGACTTTGTGCTCTGGGGCATAATTTACCCATCGTGGGATTTGTATCCGTGAGATATTGTTTAGATTGTTCAAAAACTGGGACCACTTTTTTAAACGAAGTGGTTTTACTTGTTTGTCCCAGTCGGTTCCATCTAGACATAATTCTTGTATTAGGATTTTGGCTTGTATCATAACTGGCGAAAGCCATCCTGCGGGGTCGAAAAGTTTCGCCACAGAGGATAGAATTTGTCGCTTTGTTATGGCGGATAACGCAGATATTGACTCTGTAGTGTATGAAAACTGGTCAGATATCGCTTTCCATTGGATCCCCAGAGTTTTTGTTGTACTTTCCTTTTCGAATTTTAGGAAATTAGTATCTAACAAATTTTCATTAGGTATGTCCTTTAAGATATTAAGGTGGTTCGCCGTTATCTTTTTGAACGGAAACCTTGCGGTTTTGAGGGCTTGTGTCACTTGAGCTAGTGACTCGTATGCTTGTGAAAGAGTATGACTTCCAGACAGGATATCGTCTACATACGTTTGAGTTTTTACCACTTTGGTTGCCTTTGTGTTTTCTGCCAATTCGTGCAGTGTTCGAATGGCTAAATATGGAGCACAGTTGACGCCAAAGGTAACTGTTTTAAGTTTATAGTCGCGTAGTGGACTATTGGGAGATTTTCGGAAAATAATTCGCTGAAAATCTTGATCGTCTTTATGTACGACTATTTGCCTATACATTTTTTTGACGTCTCCGTTAAATACGTATTTGAATATACGCCAATTTAAAATGAGTAGCATTAAATCTGGTTGGAGCGTGGGTCCCGTAAATAGAATATCATTTAGGGAATTCCCCGAGCTAGTAGATCTTGATGCATTAAAAACAACTCTTACTTTATTTGTTTTTTTTGTCTGGCTTTACCACTGCATGATGCGGCAAGTAAAATGAGTGGTATTTGTCGTTGATGATTTTTTCGCATGGACTTACTTCCTCCATGTGGTCTAAATGGAGATATTCTTCCAACACACCATCATATACTGGTTTGAGTTCGCCTTTTTTAAGTAGGTTTTTTTCCATACTTTAAAACTGCAGTATTGCAGAGGTGCGAGAGTGACCTAAGGCGATTGTGTTGGGAAATTGTTGTTTTAGTGGTACACGTACGACGTACCGGCCATTATCTGATCTAGTAGTTGTGGCTTTATAAAAGTCTTCACAATACTGATCTTCTGGGGTTGTAATTGATATAGGCGGGAGCTTTTCTAACTCCCAAAATTTCTTTAATTGTGAATTGAGGTATTCGTTTGAGATTTCCTCAACCCGATGGCCATGGTTGTAACTGGTTCCGTAACTAGTCCACTTAGGATCCAACCAAAAATAGTATTTTGTGCCAGAAGTGTATTTGAAATTTTTTCAATACGTTCAAGTATTATCTGTGGTATGAGATCTCTGCCTAATAGAAGATCTATTCGAGCGGGAGTGTTGCAGTTGGGATCTGCTAGCTTTAGGTGTGAAACCTTTTGCCAATACTTGGTATTTATGTGATAGCTTGGAAGCATATTTGTAAGGTGCTGTAAGATAATAGCTTCTGCTTGTATGTGCTTATCCGCTTTTGGGGAAATTAAGGTAATGGGGCAGATTTTATTTGAGTTTTGGACTACTCTTCCGCCCATTCCCGTCATTTCAAAATTGGTTAGTTTTGTTGGCAGTTGTAGCCTATTTTGAGCCCTAGACGCTATGAAAGATCGTTGTGATCCTTGGTCTATTAAGGCCCTAAGTTTAAACAGTTCTCCTCAGTGTTAGATGGAGACGACTGCTGTAGGTAGTAGAACTCTACTTTGATTTTCGCTGTGAAGCGTTTGGGTTTTTAATGCCTTTGAGCAGCATGGTGCTTCTTGACAATTTTCGGGATTTGCTGTTGCAACTAAACCCGTGGCTCTTTTCGTATTTGCGCTGTTTGGGGGTGAACTGGAAAAATTATTTATATGAAGCATAGAATGATGTCGTTTATGACAATAAACGCAATTGAACTTGCTTTCACACTCTTTTAGAGTATGCGAACGAGACAAGCAGTTTGTGTAAAGTTTTTTTGTTCTCACAAAATTGTTCCTATCGACAATACTTAATTTTTTGAATTTATCGCAAGATTTAAGTTTATGCCCTCCTGTACACAGTTCGCATGACGTTTGTTTATACTGTTCGGATGTGAACGATTGATTTTTAAAAAAACTTCTATTTAAAATGTTATTGCTACTGGTTTGGGGTCTATTAAAGCTTCTATTGAGGTCGTTTTGAACGTTTTTAGTTCTAACTAGTTTTTTGTCTACCCTTTCTGCTATTTCATATTGGGTAGTTAGAAATTCTTTCATTTGCTGCCACGTTGGGCATTTTTTCCGAGATGAGAGCGAGTGCTCCCACAACAGTAACGATTTTTCTGGTAGTGCCGCGGTGCATATATTTACCAGAATAGGGTCCCAGCTGTCTGTAGGAATATTTTGTGTCGATAAAACCGACAAACAATTAGAAACAGTGGATTGTAGTCTATTAAATTCATCACTTGTTTCTTTCTGAATTTTAGGCAAGTTCATTAGTATCGTTACTTGTTTATCGACCAATATTCTTTCATTTTCGTATCTCGCTTTTAGAGCTTCCCAAGCCAGATTGAAATTATCGTCATTTAGTGCGAACTGTTTGACTATGACGCCTGCTTGACCTTTTGTTTTGTATCGGAGGTGATACAATTTTTGTGCATTTGTTAATTTTGGGTGGTTTATGTAAACGGCTGTAAACATGTCCCGGAAGGACGGCCATTGTTCATAACCACCATGAAAGACTTCGGTATCACATGTGGGCACCTTGAGATGGATGCCTGAATTTGACTCTTGACATTGAATTTGTGGCAGCTCTACTCTCGGATGTGGAGCAGGTGCTATGGCTTTAATTAATTTTAATTGATCCGAAATCCTTGCTTTTGTTTCTTCAAACTGGTCTAAGCAGTTTTCGTACTTGGCGTAAGCCGAGGATTTAAAATTTTCAGGTAGATCTGAGTCGTCAGATTCTACTATTGCGTCATATGCAGCTTGGAGACGTGTCCAGAAATTATCAAGATTTTCCTTTTTGATTTCTAATACCGATTCAGAATTGTCCTGAATCGGCGAAGATGAGAATCTAGTGCAGTATCTTATTAAACTGTCACTTTCCGAAATGAATTTAGTGTAAGAAATGTCTTTACCCCTCTTTTGCTTTGTAGCACCTTGCTTTGAGCGTGTAGCTTCTGCAGTTATACATGGACTTTTATCACCTGAAATCATCTTTGGTACTTTTAATAATTGAGATGTTTTTGATTCTTTTGAGTCTGAGCTCATTTAAAAATTGTATGAAATAAATTCAAAACTCCTCAGTGTCGACTGATGGATAATTCAGGAAATTTCTTCGTATATAGAAATGTGTGAACGAAAGCTCTTTTTAGTGAATAGAGTTTTCCATTTTGAACAAAACTAAGATTAATTTTCGTATATATGTATAACCGTAAACATTTTTTTTGATAATTAGCGTTCTTAATTTGAAATAAATAACTGAAATACCCGGATTCAGTTGTTATAGATACCGGTTCGTATTTATTTTTAATTTAATTTAACAATTTATTGAATAAATTGTTTATCTATTTAATTTTTTATTTTTTGATGTCCTTATTTAGGGGTATGTAGGTATACCCTAATGCGTGGACTTGTAGTTATGTATATATGTACTTGTGCTATTGAGAGCTCGTTGAAGAGATCAATGCACTTTGTACCTATGTACTAGTAAGCACGAATTATTTGTGCTGAAAAATTTTGTACGCAATCCTGCTTGCTTGCTGCAAGGGGTATTGCGGGATATATGCCAAAGTAGACTTTGAATATAAATATAAATTTAGTTTAAACCAATATGTATGTATATTGTTCAAAATTTTGTATTATTTATATAAAATAGTATGATTTTTATTAAATAATCCGTGTTTTATTTACCGAACCGTATTTACCCTATGTACATATATAGGGTATATAAGTATAAGCGTATTGTATACTGTAAGTAATGTAAAAAAGCGAATTATATATAATCGTAAAAGAGCGCGAGAGAGAAATTGGCAATAGCAGGTAATGTCGCAATTTTCAATAAGCACTGTATGTACGTATGTAAGGTTTTTATTATATGTATAAATGATGTATAAGATATATACATATGTATGTAAAATACGATACGTTGCATGCGATATTAATGTTTAATATTTATAATTTAGAATACATATGTATGTATACGTAACTATGCACTGTATATAATTGTTATATATACGTTAGAAGTAAATGAAGTACTCCTTTTGGTACGTATATATATATATATTTTTTTTTCCTTTTTTGTTCGTTTAACTTCGTTTATTGTATATATGTATGTATATTTATCTTGGCTTTTATGCTATAAGTTTGACTTTTCCTTTGCTCACATATATTTCGCAATCCTGCTTACTGCTTAATTTAGCGTAAGGGGTATTGCCGGAAAAATTTGTAAGTATTGAAATACCTAAATTTGGGGTTTTTTTTTGTATATTGTGTTTGAATACACGAAGGTAAGCATACAAGGAAATCACCCTATTTTTCGATACACTTATATATATCTATATATATATGTAGAGATTTATATAATATGTACCAAACTGATTTCGGCTTTTTCCGTAAATTAAACCGTAAATTGAGACAGTTTGGTGTCCGTTATATTTAAATATTAATTTCGTTTTTTATATGGGAAAAAAACGTAATTTGCCATACATATATACATGTAAATATACTCATTAAGAGGAAGCGATACAACTCACTCTGATTTCCTGCAGGGGTTGTGGGAGATATAACGTGGACGTTATAAGGTTTGGTTGTCCCAGCTGTCGTTTTTAATATTTATTGTACTTTTATTTTATTTTTTTTTTTGTGTTTAACAGCATTCTAGTGATGTGTATATATGCACTGCACTGCACTTATTTTGCACTTATATGTACATATGAGTAATTATACTTGATGTGTGTATATGCACTGCACTGCACTTATTGCACTTATATATGTACATATGTATTTTTCTTTTGTAACATCACTTTGTTTTAAACTAAAGCGTTTTTTTTTCCTTTTTTTGTAACTGCACTGCTGTTACGTTACTGTAATTTTTTTTTTGTTTTTTTCTTTTTTGGTAACTGCACTGTATTTCTTCTTATTGTTTTTTCCTCTTTTTCACTTATTTTTGGCCATTTCACAGCCTTTCACCTTAGGTTTTTTTTTTTTGTTTTATAAATGTTTTTTGTTTTTTTAAACACCCATAGTGCCGTCCACTAGGGCTCGAAGGACCATATTTAAGTAACTAATAAGTTAATTTTACCTTCACTCACCGTTAGCAAATAATAATTAAAAAAGAAAGAGAGTCGATTTAGGCGGGTGCTCAAAGAAATGATCGCTAGCGAGTCGATGAAAAAATGGGAAGCGGGATCCTTCTTTTAGTCCCTTATATATCTGTTGATGTCTTCATGGTGGTGTGATCGGTGTTAAGTTGTATTTGTGTGCGTGTTGGTGCATGGTGTAGTGATGTGGAATGTATGGTATGTAGGTGTGGAATGTATGGTAAGTAGGTGTGGTAATGTGGATGTGAATTGGTGTAGTGTGACAGTGTCTTACGGTGCGGGGGGATTGAGTGGTCATTTAGCCACAAAGTGCTCGTGAGGACATAAATGACGATGATCATGTGGGCCAACCAAAATCTGTGATCACCGAAAATTCCATCGAAACTGTGTGAATTCATAAAAAATCAGCCGAAATCATCATTGAAATTCATGGAAATAGAATTGAACATCTCCAAAACATCGATTTATCGCATTTTGACCGAACATTTGGGCTTACAAAAGGCGTGTGTACGGTTTGTTCCGCACAAATTGACTGACGACCAAAAATTGCTCAGAATTCAACAATCGAAGCAAAAAAAACAAAGACCCGAACTTCCCTTACAAGATTGTGACTGGTGACGAAACGTGGTGTTTTCAATATGATCCCGAAACGAAACGCCAAAGTACTGAATAGAAGGCGCCGGACGAGCCGAAAGCTAAAAAATCGCGCCTGGAGAAGTCAAAAGTGAAGAAAATGCTGATATTATTATATAGGATATTGTCCACAAAGAATTTGTTCCTCCCGGCCAAAACGTTAATGCGGTATTCTACCTTGGAGTTTTGTAGCGTTTGGTGCGCCGTATTCGACGAAAGGCTTGCACCGGCATACTGGCGGCCAAACTGGGCAACGAGCTAAAACACTCGTTCGACATGCTTTTGGACCGTGCAAAAAGCTGTATTAAAGCAGGAGACTATTTTGACTAAAATTATTTGATTTTGCCGATAAAACCATTTGTTGTTTTTTGTTAAGTCCTGTTTACTTTGGAACGCACCTTGTATGTATATTGACCAACTTAAAAGTTTTAAAGTCAGCTGGAAAGTGAGAAATTGTGTAATGTGGTTGTTATTGAATGTGGTCAGATTGCATTTACCTTTGACATTACTCGAGTATATTGTGGAAGATGTTTCTATGCAATTTTGCGAATACAACTCACACACTCAGACATTCAGCATGAAGTCTGCTAGAATAACGAATATCATTGTAAGTAGTATTGTACAATATATGGGAGCTGTTGATGCGTAGTCCGATTTACACACATTTTCGATATTACTATACACTGTAGTATATCGAATATTATATGTTCACTAAACTTTGCTAAGATATCTTACATATTCGTCAATATATACGGTATAAAATCAACAGCAAATTCTTATATTAGATATATGCTAAGGCAGTATTGATTAGATTTCATTAATTTTACCATACACTGTTACTATCAAAAGAGGTTTTCTGAGATTCATTAAAATATCTTACACATTGACCGATATTTACAGTAAGTAGCCAACCTGAAGTTCGTAAATCTTTATATGAGATATAGGGGGGTCAGGGTGAGTTTTGATCAGATTTCACTCCTGTTTGGAATAAGGGCAGTGTTCCAATAAAGTCTTCGTACAGCACCTAGTAAAAAGTTTTTTATTAAAATTATTGTAAAATAAGACATACATACATACATTCTCAAGAAATATGATACGTATTCAGAAATTTTTGAATTTATTTTATTAAAAATAAAATTATAGTGCTTTATTATACTTTTATATAACTATAATACATACATTTTCGATTTAACCGGAATTATTGGATGACAGCATGAAATGTCATGCTCGCAAAAGTTTGCGTACAGCAGGACAATGTCAGCAATTTGCGAGTACCGTCAATTAAAATCTTTTTTCTCAATACTTTGTGCAACTTTAGAATAACAATTTTAGTTTGTTTCAAGTGATTAAAAAGTTAAAGCTCTTTAAATCAGACATGAAAATGAAAGGCAAGGAATTGGTACCGTTAAAAGAAAAATCCTCATAAAACTATATGTTGAGGGTGGGGTAATTAACTTTGGAACTTACAATAACCAGTTAAATATATAAAATGTAAATAAAAGAGAAATTTAAACTTATAAAAGAAAGATATTTATACGAGTTTAGCTTTATAAAGCAATGCTTTATTTCATAATATGAGTTAGTAGTGACAATTTAAATTTGAGACTTTTTCTTTATAGCTCTCATTTAAAACATATATTATATACTATCAAATATCCACTTTAAAAAAAATAAATGAAGTTGTTTAAATTTAATTTAATTCTTTTAGCAATTGACAACTATGGAAATTTCAAATTTTAAAATCTTTACGATTTATTTCCATATAGCAATATTCTAACGAATTGAAATACAAATGGTTCGATTGCGCCCAAATAATTTACTTGCAATAGGAAGCAAAAAACAAATTCAAATTTGTTTTACAAAAATTGAACATTTAAAAAAATTTCTATCATAGCTTAAACAGCTTTGTTGCTAATTTTTGTAGGTTTATTTTGTCAACTGGTGCTCTACTATCTACAATATCGAAAATAGTTAATTGCATCCTCGTTTACCGTCCTGCTCGCCCCATCAAAAATAGTTACCATTTCAGGTACGCTTATATTATAGTACGAATATTTTCGAGACTCAAAAAGGTTATATTTTTACCGAAAGTTTTTAAAACTTTCAGCAAATTAAAACCAGCACAAAGCATATCTGATTTCATTTTAGTTTCCTTCGGATCTCTTTTACTGTCATCTTTATTTCTGATATTTATACCTATATCTGATCTCATTCTTTTTTATATTGTACGTAATGCCCCCAGAACCAGCAGCGGTATTCCCGGGTTGCCCAGACGATCCATGCAGGAGAGGCATAAGCGGTGCCACTTTGATATGGTACCTCAGGCACTTGCAGGATGGTAAATCCCCGGAGGAAGCTTGGAGGCTCTCCTCAAGCAGGAGCAGGGGCAGCCACCCATCTCCGGCCGCGAAGAAACACGCTGAAGCGAACGCCGCGTCCGTCGTGAGACGCGGGAACCAGAGGTTCAGCCGAGTAAGCGCAACCTCGCCTGGGAAACGGGAAACGGAAGTGCGGAACCACTGAGTGCAACAGAACAAATCGCAAAGCGAAAGAGCGGGCAGATTACGCCTCAAGATCCCCCAAAAGGCAAAAGGGCCACCGGCGATCGGAGGACAACGTTCTGTTCCAAATCCCAACCCGGATGTTGGGGGTCAGCGCAAATACTCGGAAGCCCTTAAAGGCATCCGAATGGCGGTGCTGCCTCGCAATTACCCGGCGGAGGTCTTGGGGTCGAAAGAACTGACAGCGCTGCAAGATAGCATCATGGATGAAGTATATAATAGGTGTGGGTACACCGGCTCATTCCATGGTATATACTTCAGTTTAGGAATGCTGGTAGTCGACTGTAAGGACGAAAAGACGACCACCTGGCTTGCGGAGATCGCTCCGAAGCTGGAAGGATGGAGAAGCTCGGTCCTGTGCGCGAGGAGGGGTGAAGACATACCGCCTATGCACAGCATGACGGTGTTTCTTCCCAGGAGCGCAGGAAAACCCTACGAGTTTGCGCTTGGTCTCGTACGAAACCAAACCGATGGGCTCAGTACATCGGCTTGAAGGGTTGTTGACAGCAGTGCCTAGGACGCCGGATGCAGGCTCAACAACACCATCGCTGATGAGTTGTATAATCACCCGAAAGGAGGGATTTAGGCTGAACTTTAGGTTCAGCAGTGTGGTAATGAGGCCTTGGAGGCATAAAACCACACCGGCGGAAAAGACGGCGGAGGAAGCAATGCTGGTGGATGAGGCGCCCTCTCAGTCCGGTACCGGCACACTCGAGCAGGCTGCTAGTGCTACTGTGGTGCAAGGTGCTCCAGCTGTCGCAGGAGGAGCACTGAACAAAGGTACTAAGGAGTGTGAAGGAGAGCTACCCTCCACACAGGCGCTCTTAGAGGGGCTGAAGGAGCAGGACCAGCAGGACAAGAACGAGGACAGCGATGATGAAGATCGGTCCGGTGATCGCCAATGCCCAAATAGAAGTTGCCCAGGTGAACCTACACCCCGCGACGGCAGCCCCGGCTGTTATTGCGAGTAGGTTGCTCTCTGATAACCTAGGTATCCTATTAATCCAGGAGCCTTTGGTCTTTAGAGGGGAGGTCAGAGGCCTCAATACAAAAATAAGAAAGGTAATCTGGGATCTCTCATCTGAGCGCGGTAGTCGTTAGGAACGATATTGATTTCTTCTGTATTTCAGAGTTCCTAACGCAGGATCTGGTCGCAGTAGAGGTCAAGGACAAGGAAGGTACAGACTTCGTCCTTGCAGCGGTCTATTTTCTAGGGGAGACAACCACAGCACCAACTTAACAACTTACAGTAAGGAAATTAGGTAAGACTGACACAGCACTAGCTATAAAAAGATCTGATGGGATCTATAAGACGAACGCAGATGAAAAGGCAATGGCACTCTTGCTTGCGCACTTCCCGAGACGATTCGGGACGACCAAATCCCACCAGTGGTCGCACATAAGCCAGATCGCTCAGATTGGACAGCTGCAAAGAATCTATTCAATGCAGACTCAATCAAGTACTGGCTTCCTTCTCGAAATATAAGTCACCAGGGGCTGACGGCATCTTCCCAGCACTTCTGCAGCAAGGAGGGAAATCTCTATTGCCGTACCTTGTTGGGCTAATGAGAGATAGCCTTGCGTTGTCGTATATTCCATAAAAGTGGAGAATAGCAAGGGTAATCTTCATACTTTAGGTAGGAAGAAAGGACTATTCACTGGCCAAATCCTTCAGGCCTATTAGTCTCACCTCCGTACAGAGCAGGTAGGTCTACTAACACTGCTCTGTACCAACTAACGGCTGAGATCCAGAGCTCGCTGGAGAATAATCAGGTTGCGATCACAGGACTGGAAGCTCCTATATGCAGATGGATTAATGCTGTATTGCATACAAGGATTGCAGAAATTACGGTGGGGGTGAGCAAGATACGTCTTGGTACTACGAGAGGATGCCCTCAGAGCAGGGTATTGTCACCCTTTCTATGGAGCCTCGTAGTAGATGAACTCCTTGAGATGATGACGAACAATGGAATTCGGTGCCAGGGGTACGCCGACGACATTGTCATAATGGCAATAGGGATATTAGAAAACACTCTTTGCGACATAGTCCAAAGGATCTTAAGCCTAGCAAAGAGATGATGTGATACGGTAGGGTTAAACATTAACCCGTTAAAAACAACCGTCATCCCTTTCACTAAAAGAAGATCTCTTCCGGGCTTTAGAACACTATCCCTTGATGGTAGAGAGTGTCTAGGGAAGTTAAATACTTAGGTCTCACACTAGACTCCACCTTGCGGTGGAATAGGCGCGTGGAGCTAATGCTATCCAAAGCCACAAAGGCACTCATGGTGTGCAGACGCCTGGCCTGGTAGATCCTGGGGTTGCAAGCCAAGTATCATCAGGTAGCTGTACACCATGATCGTGAGGCCTATTGTTACATATGGAGCGGTGGTCTGGACATCTAAAGCAGTTCAGACTTCATAGGTCAGCAACTATCGAAGCTGCAAAGACTTGCCTGCATCTGCGCCACTGAAGCAATACGCACCTGCCACACCGCAGCACTTAAGGTCATGATAGAGCTCACACCGCTCCATTTATTTATTAAACAGACTGCGAAGCATACCATGCTGGTTATGACAGCAGATGGGTATGGAAAAGGGAAGTTAATCTTGTCTCAAAATATGAGGGCCTTAGAGGATAACACGCCACTGGCCCTTCTCCCAAGAGATGGCGTACCGAAGAGGATAAACTTTACGAAAAAGTTTAAAGTTACTCTGGGCAGTAAAGCGGACTGGTGTGATTCCACACTCGACCAACTGCTGAGAGGCAACACTATTTAGTGGTACACTGACGGCTCGAAATACTAAGCATCATTCAGGCAGAAGTATTTGCCAAAAGTCAATGTGCAGTAATAAATCTCCAACGCAACTATCGAAATAAGAGTATTGCTATACTGAGCGATAGCCAAGCGGCGCTAAAAGCGATATCGGATTGACGTCTTGCTTCCCGTGAAACAACGAGCTCCTAATGGCTGATTTTTCTAACAACTCATGTAAATATGGCATTACTGTCAGACGCATTTCAAGTCCTGTTAGGATTCGGAAAGGTGACTACTTGGTGCTTCTCGGCGGCGTACTGCAAATTAGCTGCTGATGGGCAAAAACCAGTTTCCACATTTGCTCACTACTCATCTTCGCTATCATGTATGAATGATAATCTGGTGCATGCGCTCCACCTGGCCGTTAGCTCGTGATACTCCCGTTGCAATTAATAAGTGTTGGATTTTCTCGCTCTCGCAATATCTCTGGAATAGGTTTGATGTGAAAGCCACACCTCTGTCAGTGATGATCCGCCCTGGATTTCCAAACACGTCTGCTTGCTAATAACGTAACTGTGCGCTTTCTTCTCCAAGCTAACGGTCGAACATGGTCAAGATGAAGTGTTCCCAATGGTCTATCCTCTTTAAATTCGGGATGTAAAATGACTTACCTACTGCCTCTTGCGTTTTCTTAACGGAAAAATTACCTTGCTTATGTACCATGTTGATGATTTTAGCTTCCATAAGTGATGGTACGACGAGTAATTCTCTTGTTGAATCTTTATAGAGCACGCCACGCTTGACATAAAGCTCATAAAACCTAACCTTAGCGGCTGCTACAAATAAAGTAACCAGTAAATACGGCTGAATATTTAATCGCCTTAAGGGGCATGTACATCAACATAATAAAAAAAAATTTGACAATCTCATACTTGTTTTTTGTTATATAAACTTTAGGCATAACGAAAATCATTATAATAGTACATATATAATATAATAATACTACATATATTGATTTTCGGTATGCCTAAATTTTATATCACTAAAAAAATTTTTGGGAATTTTAAAATTTTAAATTACCTCAGTTTAGGAGTCAATCAAAGCTACTAATATATGGCTACAACACCAGGAAATTTAAACAAATTATTTTATTTAACAAAAATAGCTTAAGAATACTAACAGGACACTGTAGCTATGCAAGCATATGCCTAAAATGGGAATGAGCTCTGAGCTTGTCGCTTCTGTGAGCCAAAACCCGAAACGCCGACTCACATATTGTTGGAATGCGATGCGGTGACTTGAAGAATGCTGACGCATCTAGGACTCATACAGCTGAAGCAAAGTACCATCAATCCCTCAAGCATCCTAGATTTTCTAGGCGCTCTAGGATTGAACAAAACAATATGAAAGAATTAGGGGACACAATGGTCGCGGTGAATCTCTTCCCTATCTATATGGGAGTCGAGGTAAATCCTAGATCAATATATCCAATATTATACGGTAAGTTAATTTTTCTAAAAAATCTTACATATTGGTACATTTACCAAACTGTATAAAGCCAACTCGAAGTTTGCAAATATTATAATAGGTATATGAGAGATGGGGCTGGTATTGACCCGATGTTATCTATTTTTGGCATTACTTCATATTATTAACAGAAAAAGATACTCTCTGAGCTTCGTTAGGGTACCTCGCATACCATCACCTACATAAACGCCGATGGCACACTAATTAGCACAACCTTACATATTCCAATAGTACTGAACTAGACATTTTTTTCTGTATATTAATAAGATGTTATTTTGCGTTATATAAATATCACGCATTACGGAAAATTTTGGGGTAGGGTTCAGAGAAGTATGCCTTTATTTCATAAAGGCTTTTGATAAAAACTGGCATTTTAGTTAGCACACCCTGCCATCAGAAAATGTTTTTCGTAATTCGTTTGCGTTTAAAGTTGTGATTTTTTTCCGAGATTACTTGTAAGTAAAATGTTCAATAGACATCAGTGTGAACGATTTAAAATTTGACGGTGCAAGAGCTCCAGTAAAGCGGAAAGGCGCTTAATATGGAACATGTTCCAGGACGGGAAAAATATTAGTGAAATTGCCCGTTGTATTATAAAAAGAGATATAGACGCAAAAAGAGAAGAGCAGATGTGTTGATCTCTTGACCAAACTGCTTCTAAATATGTTTTACAGTTTATTGATTTTTTTATGCTTCTATATTAAGCATTATTTAATAAATGTTACTGAATACCTATAAATCAATTTCTTCTCGATTATTTTTGCGTCGGATATGGTATGGTATGGCGGAAACCAATTAAAGATTGCAAATTAAAAATAGCTAACCTGCTTGTGGAAAAGCAATAAGTTAATTGTCATCGAAATGACTTAATGCCAAAGACAGTGTTGCCACTTAAGAAAATCTTTGAGTACCAAAATTCCTACCAAATCTGTTGCAAAACTACCAAATTTTCTTATCATCAAAACATTCAGTTTTATTTCACTTCACGTTTAGAAAAATATGTACATATAAATAAACCTTAGGGTAAATTAAATATAGCTACATGCACACTCTTCCTTAGCTTCAATCCAATCGAATATTTTTAATATTTAATTTAATTTAATTCAATATTTTTCCCTACGAAATTTGAAAATGTGAAGGTTAGGCGCTCGCTCACTACAAAAGATTGTCAAATGTCAAGAACTCTCTGGGTGGTCGGCTATCATCCGTACTGTTTCGACTCGAAACTTTTGAGATTAAAATTTTAAAGGGGGTTCCGCAGGATAATGTCTTCTCCCCGCCACTGTTTTACTTCTACATTTCGCGACTCCCTCCACTACCAGAGGGAATTTCCGTCACCAATGAAATCGATGGCATGTTTTCATGATTTCAATTCCCACAACAGCCGGTTCTGCGATACCGGAATTGACCCGGATTTTATCCGGCCAAGGGCTGTTATTTCGACGATCTAACCCTGTTTGGATCGGTAAGTTTTAGATTAAGTTTGTCGTCACTGGAGCAACGCCTAGCAGCAGGGTTGCTCCGTATCCTCCTGCTGGCATCGAGTCCAACCCGGGCCCCGAGGTATTCTACTGCTGCGTATGCGCAAAAAGGCTCCATCCAAATTCCACCTCGGTTAGGTGCAATACATGCAATGGATGGAGCCATCTTAAGACCTGCTCGGGCCTTAAGACACACAGGGAGTGAACCACGAGTTACGTGGCCCCATGCTGTCAACGCAATAATGCGAAAACTGCCTCAACGGCCGTGCAACCTGCACCATGTTCGCGCACTGCGCTGCCACTCCAGTCGAGTGGCCAAGATAGGACCTCCACGGTCCTAAGGAGCTCACATAGACAGCATAACTCCCAATCTGACCAACCTCCCCCCCCCCCAACCTTCATCCAGCTCCAATCCCCGTGCGAGAACCACACAGCAACTCCTGGTTCCTCGCACAGTCTGTTCCGTGTGTCAGACCATTATACGCCGGAATGTCACATCAGTCAAGTGCAATTCTTGTACTGGCTGGTGTCACTTGCTGTCGTGTTCTGGCCTGCGCACCACACGAGAGTGGAGTGCGTCGTATGTTGCCCCATGCTGTGGGAGTCTGCCCCCGCAATCACAAACAGTGGCGTCGCCAATCAACACCATAGTGCGACAACCGCCCATGCGGATAGCACAGCTGCAACAACCACCACCTACACGCACCCCACTCACCCCCAGGATCACGACTGGACACCCGCGACAAACGCGACTCTTAGAATTTAACTGCAACGGACTCCAGAGCAAGATCGAGGAGATAGTTGCATTTATGAGATGGGAGCGCGTAACGATAGCTGCGGTCCAAGAAACCAAGTTAAACAGCCGCTCAGATCTTCTGAGTTGTGCAGGTTTCAACGTTTTACGTAAGGATCGCGAGCGGGATAATGGTGGAGGCCTAGCTTTCATATTGCACAACACCGTGCAATATCGTCTAATCGATGTTGACATCGACCGCAGGGACACCACCCTAGAATGTCAGGGATTAGCTGTCCGGTCAGGCGATGTCGAGCTCGAAATATTTAATATATACATCCCCCCAGTTACATGTTGCCCAACAGGATATCACCCGAATATAGATGCGCTACTTCGTGGTGAAAACCGTCTGGTGCTAGGCGACTTTAACGCGCATCACGATCTTTGGCATTCCTGCCTGTCAAACGATCGTAGGGGGATGGAGCTGGCGGAACAGATAGACGATTCGACATTCTGCACAATGAATGACGAAGCCCCCACCAGAATTATGGGCACCTGTAATAGCTCGCCAGATATTACTATCGCTAGCGGTGGTCTGATAAATAGTATAACCTGGCGACCTATGCTAACTCTTGCATCAGACCATCTGCCCATAATTATCTCGATCGAGAAACCTCCTGACTTTATTTCTGTGGATAACCGCACCTATGTTAACTTTAACAAAGCTAACTGGGTCGGCTTCACAGAATTTACTGAGAGCACCTTCAACGCACTATCCATTCCTACGGACGTCATCGTTGGCGAGCGTCAATTCCGCAAGGTGATCGCTGCTGCTACAGCTCGCTTCATACCGGCTGGAAGAATAGCGGAACTCCGCCCTAATTTCCCAGCCG
This sequence comes from Bactrocera oleae, assembly GCF_042242935.1. Lineage (NCBI taxonomy): Eukaryota > Metazoa > Arthropoda > Insecta > Diptera > Tephritidae > Bactrocera > Bactrocera oleae. The sequence goes on from NC_091536.1 coordinate 29,150,568, forward strand.
AAGCAGCTGTATTAGCAAATGAGCGCGACACCTTACGCCATGCCGATCCCTGTGATCCGTAAAAAATCTTACATATTGGTACATTTACCAAACTGTATAAAGCCAACCCGAAGTTTGCAAATATTATAATAGGTATATGAGAGATGGGGCTGGTATTGACCCGATGTTATCTATTTTTGGCATTACTTCATATTATTAACAGAAAAAGATACTCTCTGAGCTTCGTTAGGGTACCTCGCATACCATCACCTACATAAACGCCGCAATCACAAACAGTGGCGTCGCCAATCAACACCATAGTGCGACAACCGCCCATGCGGATAGCACAGCTGCAACAACCACCACCTACACGCACCCCACTCACCCCCAGGATCACGACTGGACACCCGCGACAAACGCGACTCTTAGAATTTAACTGCAACGGACTCCAGAGCAAGATCGAGGAGATAGTTGCATTTATGAGATGGGAGCGCGTAACGATAGCTGCGGTCCAAGAAACCAAGTTAAACAGCCGCTCAGATCTTCTGAGTTGTGCAGGTTTCAACGTTTTACGTAAGGATCGCGAGCGGGATAATGGTGGAGGCCTAGCTTTCATATTGCACAACACCGTGCAATATCGTCTAATCGATGTTGACATCGACCGCAGGGACACCACCCTAGAATGTCAGGGATTAGCTGTCCGGTCAGGCGATGTCGAGCTCGAAATATTTAATATATACATCCCCTCAGTTACATGTTGCCCAACAGGATATCACCCGAATATAGATGCGCTACTTCGTGGTGAAAACCGTCTGGTGCTAGGCGACTTTAACGCGCATCACGATCTTTGGCATTCCTGCCTGTCAAACGATCGTAGGGGGATGGAGCTGGCGGAACAGATAGACGATTCGACATTCTGCACAATGAATGACGAAGCCCCCACCAGAATTATGGGCACCTGTAATAGCTCGCCAGATATTACTATCGCTAGCGGTGGTCTGATAAATAGTATAACCTGGCGACCTATGCTAACTCTTGCATCAGACCATCTGCCCATAATTATCTCGATCGAGAAACCTCCTGACTTTATTTCTGTGGATAACCGCACCTATGTTAACTTTAACAAAGCTAACTGGGTCGGCTTCACAGAATTTACTGAGAGCACCTTCAACGCACTATCCATTCCTACGGACGTCATCGTTGGCGAGCGTCAATTCCGCAAGGTGATCGCTGCTGCTACAGCTCGCTTCATACCGGCTGGAAGAATAGCGGAACTCCGCCCTAATTTCCCAGCCGAAGCAGCTGTATTAGCAAATGAGCGCGACACCTTACGCCATGCCGATCCCTGTGATCCCCGAATAAGGGATCTCAATTTGGAGATTCGGCAAATGGTAAACCACCATAAGCGGACAAAATGGATAGAGCACCTGAAGTCCTGCAACCTCTCCACCGGTGTGAGTAAGCTTTGGACTACTGTCAAGGCCCTGTCAAATCCGAGGAAACATGACGATCGGGTTGAAATCCAATTCGATGGCCATGCCTCCTCGGACCCGAAGAAGTGCGCGAGCTACTTTAGCCGGCAGTTTATACTGCACCCTTCGACCGACAAGGCCAAACGATGTGTTACCCGACGGCTGCGCAAAATGCCAAAAGACTGCGAAGGGGAGGTTTAGAGTGTCATCAAAAAGGCGAAATCGTCTAAATCCATCGGCCCTGACGGAATAAACATGCTGATGTTAAAACATCTAGGCCCAACGGGAGTAAACTACCTCACCAAGGTCCTCAACCTGTCGATATCCACTCTTCAAATACCCGATGTGTGGAGAGTCGGAAGAGTGGTCCCACTGCTGAAACCTGGGAAACCCGCCAACAAAGGGGAGTCTTATCGCCCGATAACTCTCCTTTCCCCAGTAGTGAAGACACTTGAGGCCTTGTTACTCCCGTCATTCACCCACCACCTGAGCCTAGCAGACCATCAGCATGGTTTCCGTAAAGTGCACAGTACCACCACAGCACTTAGCGTCATAAACGCCCAGATAGTTCATGGCCTGAACCAGAAGCCACCCTGCGAGAGGACGATCCTCGTAGCGTTGGACTTGTCAAAAGCTTTTGACACAGTCAATCACGCAACGCTACTTGAGGACCTGGAACAATCAACGCTCCCTCCAGGGCTGAAGCGGTGGACCATGAACTACCTGAGCGGTCGACACTCATCCGTACTATTTCGAGGTCAAAACTCCAAACTCAGGAAAATTAAACAGGGGGTTCCGCAGGGCGGTGTCCTCTCCCCGCTACTGTTTAATTTCTACATTTCGAAACTCCCCCAGCCACCAGCGGGAATTTCAATGACCTCGTACGCAGATGACTGTACGATATTGACGTCGGGCAATGGAATCGATGGCATGTGTTCAAAAGTAAACGGCTACCTCTCCGATCTTTCTCGCTTCTTTTCTGCAAGGAACTTAACACTCTCCCCCACTAAATCCACAGCGACCATCTTCACCAATTGGACGAAGGAGTACAGACTGGACCTGAACATTTCAGTCGATGGCACAAAAATTCCGACAGTAAATAACCCTAAAATTTTAGGCGTCACTTTGGACAGTCTGTGCTCCTTCACTCCTCACACGACCGCGATAACTGCCCAAGTACAGAGCCGCAACAAAATCCTCAAGTCGCTTGCCGGCAGCTCATGGGGAAAGGACAAAGAAACGTTGTTGGCAACATACAAGGCAATCGGCCGGCCATTAACACCTTCACCGACTCCCTTTCAGTGAATGGCGTAATACGAGTCAAACCACCACCCATTGCAGACACAGAGCTCGAGTTGCCTCGCGAATCTAGAGTGACCCTCGCGCAACTTCGTTCTGGATACTGTAGCAGGTTAAACTCCTACCTATCCAGAATAGACCCTGACATACCAAACACATGTCCTGCATGCAATGAGTCTCCGCATGACACTAACCACCTCTTTGCATGCCCAACAAACGCCACTCATCTAACACCCCTTTCCCTATGGTCCGACCCCGTCGAAACAGCTCGTTTCCTGGGCCTTCCGTTAGATGACCTCGACGACAACGAATCTAGAATTTATCACCCAAACGGGGATTAGATAATCGTTATAACAACAACAACATGGCATGTTTTCGAAAGTAGCCTGACACTCTCCCTCCTTAATCCATAGCGACCATATTAATGAAATGGACGAAGGTGTACAGAGTGGATCTTAATATCACAGTCGATGGTGTTAAAATTCTGACTGTCGAAAACCATAAGATTTTAGGCATTACGTTTAACAGCCTCTACTCCTTCAATTCATATACAGCAGCAGCTCCTTGGGAAAGAACAAAGAAAAGTTGTTGGCAACATACATCGGCCGACCAGTCATCAACTTGCACCGATTCGGTCACCTGGATATAGTGAAACGTAGAGGCAGAAGCTTCAGACGTATTGGAATACTGCACTCCGGATTCTTACAGGATGCATCTTGATGCTCCTGTTGAACAGACACATAGAGAGGCCTACCTAGTTGGAGCCAAACCCCTACATATAGAAGAAGAGCTCGATTTGCCCCGATAATCTAGAGTGACACTTGCGCATTGTCGTTCTGGATACTATAGCAGGTTAAATTCCTACTTATCGTCGATTTTGGATAATCTGACATACCAAATATATTTCCTTCGTGCAATGAATCACCGCATGAGTCTAACCACCTTTTTGCATTCCCAATGAATTCCACTCATATAACACCCCTCTCCCTATTATCCGACCCCTACGAAACCGCACGTTTCCTGCGCCTAACGATAGGTTACTTCGATGACAAACAAATTGAACCTTACCATCTAAGCGTGGATTTCATTACATGGTCACGATGTTAACTGACTTGGTGTAAAAGTTTAAATTTTCATTTACCTGACGTCGATATCATTTTGTTCGCTTACTGCGGTAGTTTTAGGTACTTGATTGTTATACCTAAAAACCAATTGAAAATATAATATTAACAATTATTGATCTTTATTTCACAGTTTCAATTATAGTTAGATCTCTCATTTTCTCACATTGAGCAGCTTCCTATTCATGAAGTTTTTAGTTAGTATGAATAGCAAACAGGAAGGTCTGAACTTTTAACGATCTTAAGATTAACTTTCATTCTAAATAAATCTGATAAAAAATTTATTTTTCAGTTCCGGTTACTTAGACCCCACTGTCGTGGGAAGGGTCATGGCGAGAGGTTGTATGTTTACTCAATGAGTCGGAAAACTTGTAATTGTGACAATACTCTAAACAGTCCTGTAAGCCAAAATCAGGGTACACGAAATTTCATCGAAAAACATGTTTAATGCTGTAGCTGTAGCACTATTTTTCTAAGCGAAGTAAAAACACAATGTATATAGATAATTCAGTTCAAATTTTTTACAATTATTTCTTCTTTATATTCTTAAGTTCAAAATACAAAAACAAAAATGTATATTGGATTACCTTCGACGTTTTAGTGCCAACAAGGTAATGACCCGAAGCATGCTGCAGAAATAGTTAGACTTTGGCTCTTGTACAATACTCCTAGACAACTTAAAACGCCCCCTCAATCACCTGACCTTAATCCTATTGAGCATCTATGGGATCTGTTGGAAAAAAAGCTTGGCAGCTTACAATAACAAGTAAAGAGGCTTTGCGAAATATTATGAAGTCAGAACTTATCCAACAAAATATTGAATTTAATTCTTCTTTTTCTGGTGCATATATTTACATTTTATTGCACTAAAATCCCATTATTTAAAAAACGAAAATAAGAATATATATTTTTGTTTTTGCATTTTGAACTTAAGAATATAAAAAAAATTTAATTTGAACGGAATTATCTATTTACATTGTGTTTTTACTTCACTTAAAAAAATGTGTCAGGTGAACGCAGACTTTATTAGGTATGTGCACATTTAAAGTTAAAAAATTCTACTATTTAAAGTGCGTATTTCTTTGATTTATAATGAATTTCACTCTTATATTTTAACTTTTTACGTCTCTACACATTTGTTTTGTATTAAATAGTGCAAACAAAAAATAAGGGTTGCCATATTTTGCAAACGAATAAAAATAAATAAAAGGTTTAGGTCGCCCAATTAGGGAGGCCCCGAAAATTAAAATTTTTTAAAATCATCTTATTTTGACGCGAAGATTACAAATCGGTGAGCGGAAAGTCGATTTTTTCCATAATTCTTTTTTTTTTAGTTTTTCCAAAAAAATCAAAAAATTACACACGCCGCCAGTGCAGAAAGGAGTCTTCTCTATTCGTCCATACCATCTGATCGCGACATAAAAAAAATTGTAACTGTTACATTTCTTCAGTATTTTTCTTCACAAGATAATGTCTAACTCGTTAAACGGGTAATTACAGCTAAGTTATCTGAATTCTACAACAACAATAAAAAACAACTAAGTTAATTAAAAAAGATGTGTAAAGTGTATTAAATATATTTTTATATAAAAGTATAAATTAATTATTGAAAAAATTCACTTTTTGTTTACGAATTTGTACACTAGGCATAAAAATAAGACAAATTAAGAGAAAGGGATGATTTTAGTATACCGTCCCAGGCTTTCGGGGTTAAAATGGGTATAGGCTAGGGCTAGGATAGAAGAGATCCTCCAGATCAAGAATATATATAGATATATCCGCGGGAAACTTATAGTTGTCAGGATATTTTCGTTTAAAGTTGAAAATTTCAACTATTTAAAGTAGGCTTTTTTTCGATTTCAAATGAATTATACACTTATATTTTTCACTTTTATATCCACTAACACTTCACTAATTCGTTTGTACACATTTATTTTACATTATATATTGCAAAAATAGTTAAATTCAATATTTCAATTATTGTTAAATTCCATTAATTCTGACAATAACAAAAGGGTTACAAAATGTCAAATAACCAATGTTAACTTATCGACATCTTTTGTAAATGAACTGAAAGAAATAAAAACAGATAATACCCCAAATACAGGAATCCAAAAGCTAGAAAAATAAAATATTAGAGAACATTGATGTTAAGGATTATGTTATACCCCCTATGACAATGTTACTTTTTCGCGTAAAACTCCTTTTTGCGTTGGCAGCCTTCGGCCGCGCTTCAAAAAAATAACCCTGGTCGTTCCAACACCGGGGTGTACCAAGGCCTTCTAGCATAGAACTCCTTTTTGCGTTGGCAGAGCTTCAAAAAAAATAACCGCGCAGAAATTCTTTTTGCGTTTGCGACCTTCGGCTGCGTTTCAAAAAAAAAACCCTGGGCAGTCCCACACCGGGATTTATCAAGTAAATGAAACTAAAAGTTTTTAGTATCCATCAACAATTATGGTACCTGTATTTAGGATATATATCTCTCTTTTATTTTATTTTTCTTCGTTTGCAAAATATATTGGTATGGCAACACTGGTTATTTGACATTTACATCCCTTTTGTTATTGTCAAAATTAATAAAATTGAAGAATGATTTAAATATTCAAATAAAGCTATTTTTGCAGCATCTAGTATATAAAGTGAAAAATATAAGTGTTCAATTCATTTTAAATCGAAAAGATACGTACTTTAAATAGTTAAAATTTTCAACTTTAAACGTAAATATCTCGAAAACTGTAAGTTTTCCACGACTGTATTTATATATATTCTTGATAAGGAGGATCTCCTGTATCCGCCTAAGCTCATTTTATCGCCGAAAGCCTGGGAAGGTATACTAAAGCCGACGCAAAAAAAATTATAGGTTTGGAAACTTTGGTATACCATCCCACTATTTCAAGGGAAATTTGTTATTGTGCATATAACGAAAATTGTGAAAACATAAAATGCTTATTTAAAGCAAAAAATATAATAATTAATATAAATTCAATATGTAGAAACATTGTAGTGAAGTGTAAGTGTATAATAAGTGCATAATATAAAAGAAAAAATAACTATAAATAGAGAAATTGTAAGATAAAATTTGTGAAATTTTCAAATTAAAATGCAAATATATCGAAAACCGGAGGCTATAATTATATACATTCTTTATCTGGAGAATCTCCCCTATCCAACCATACTCCTTTTAACCCTAAAATCGTGGGATGGTATACTAAAGACGACCCGGATTCTATTCTAAAGTTTAACCAATATACTGATGTGAGTCAATGTACATACTATGTACGTAATTAGTATTTTTTTTTGATTTTTATTGCTTAAACATAAAAAGTAGTGAAAGTGCCATATATTATGTATTATAAATTACTCACCTATTTCTGAGTGCTTGCCAAGCGGCTTCAATATCAGCGTATAAATTTTTTTCTGATGGTTTGCCACCACTCATTCCATAGCCAGAGTAATCGTAGCCAAATATATTACAGTTTAGTTGCGTTCCAAGAGATATATAAAAGCTACTCATTTGACCCAGATCAACGGCATTCCCATGAGAAAAAAGTAGCGTATATTTTGCATTTCTGCTACAACGTACATATATACATGTAATTAAATTTCCACGAGAGGTTCGCGTGAAAAATGACTCCACTTTGGACTTATCACGTTCAGAGTACTGCCACTCTGCACGTTCAAATAGATGTAAATTATACTTTACATTGGCATCATCAGCAGGAGTCAACTTATAAGTTGGCTCGGGTGGTTGGAAAGCAAGCTTAGCTGCAATCGGTCCAGGACAAGGCGGACAACAGAACATACAGCAAAGTTCACTGATACTAAACATGCTACTATTTAATATTAACTCCTTAGATAATAGTTTAATTTTAAATGATTTACAATATTTAAAGTTTAACACGCAAATATTTATCCATAAAATAGATACACGGTATTAAAAATTCTCTTTATTACCATAACACTTTAATATGTGAGAACTCACTCTATATTTCACACAATAACTTGTCATTATAAAAGTACTGCAATATAAAAATATTATATTTGTCATCAAAAAAATATGAAAATAGGAGTTTAAAACCTGTGGAAAGTAGCAACAACCGTGTTGAAAAATAATTAAGAGGCATCTTGACAGGCAATAGATGTTGTCGAGAAAACTGTATTGCTAGCAATCATAGATAAAATTATCCGAAACTCTTTGATTCGAGAGAGCGCTGTCAAAGTCTACATTTTTTCTAACATTTGACAGTGGTGCCACTAGGGAAAGAAATAAGTTTTGAGATTGTATTTCTTGGGTATTTTTAGGTTTCCATTTTACAGATAAATATACATAATTAAAATTAGTTTAACAAGCTAGATATCCTATATTACTTCTAAATATATGTACGTGTATATTTTAATCACAAAAGATTTTCCAAATTAACTTTTAAAACTAAATTTAACAAAATCCTTTAATATTTCAAAGCATTTACAAGTTTTAAATAGGGTCGGCTTTAGTATACCGTCCCAGGCTTTCGGGGATAAAATGGGTATGGGCGGATAGAGCAGATCCTCCAGAAGAATATATATAGATATAGCCGCGGAAAACTTATAGTTTTCGAGATATTTAGGTTTAAAGTTGAAAATTTCAACTATTTAAAGTACGTGTTTTTTCGATTTCAAATGAATTATACACTTATATTTTTCACTTTTATATCCACTAACACTTGACTAATTCGTTTTTAGAAATTTTTTTTATATTAGATGCTGCAAAATTAGCTTTATTTCAATATTTAAATCATTCTTCAATTTTATTAATTTTGACAATAACAAAAGGGTTGTAAATGTCAAAATACCAGTGTTGCCATACTAATATATTTTACAAACGAAGAAAAATAAAATAAATAGAGAGATTATACCCTAGATAGAGGAACCAACGCAAAAAAAACCTTGGTAAGCCCCGGTGTTGGACCAACCAGGGTTATTTTTTTAAAGCGCGACCGAAGGCCGCCAACGCAAAAAAAATTCTACGCGAAAAGACCTTGGTACATCCCGGTGTTGGACCGACCAGGGTTATTCTTTTTGTAGCGCGGCCGAAGGACGCCAACGCAAAAAGAAGTTCTTCAAGAAAAAGTAATATTGTCATAGAGGGTATAACAGTACTTAACATCAATGCTCTCTAATAGTTTATTTCTCTAGGTTTTAGATTCCAGTATATAAGGTATTATCTGTTTTCATATCTTTCAGTTCAATTACAAAAGATTTCGATAAGGTAACACTGGTTATTTGAACTAATAGAATTTAACAATAATTTAATTATTGAATTAAACCATTTTAACACTATATAATGTAAAATAAATGTGTACAAACGAATTACTGAAGTGTTAGTGGATATAAGAGTGAAAAATATAAGTGTATAATTCATTTGAAATCGACAAAAATGCGAACTTTAATAATTGGAATTTTCAACTTCAAACGTAAATATCTCGAAAAGTTTCCCGCGGCTATATCTGTATATATTCATGATCTGGACGATCTCCTCTATCCGCTCATACCTATTTTATCTCCGAAAGCCTGGGACGGTATACTAAAGTTTTCCCAATTTAGCCATTTTGGTCGAGTTAATATTATATAACAATTATGCTTATGTATACCTCACTTCAATATTTTTTTTTGTTTTTCTTTTAATATAATTTTCGCTGACTGAAATATAGCAATAAAACTGAGACTAAGTTTATGGCCTTTAATATTATATAAGTCAAGAAGATACCAAAGTTGATTGTAATTTAATCACGATTTCATTTAATAATGGATGTTTAATTCTTTCTCAACTTTGCCACACCTGAAGGAATTTCCTCGCCTTTGATTCCTGCGAATTACAAGAGTATAAAATTCTTGGTTCCGCCCTAGTACCCATTATCGAGTATATATTGACCCTAGCTCCAACATACTTTATGTAAAAAATTCAAACTTCCTTTGGCTTTATATAAACGTAAAATATTAGATATACAACAGTTTAATGCCGAAAATGTGTAAAATCGATCCACGAATTTCCCCAGCATATACCATGTTTGAGTTAAATAGCTTATTTTTGTTAAAGTTAACATTTCGGAGAAAAAATAGTATCTATCTAAAATAGTAAATCCACGATCAATAACATAAGTTAATAAGATACCAAATAATAATCGAATAATAAATGTTGAATTCTTTCGCAACATGTTGCAACAGAGTATAGTTTTGTTCATCAAACGGTTGTTTGCATCACCTAAAACTAATCGAGATAGATATAGATTTCTATATACAAATATTTTTTCTAATATTTGGTGATAATTAGTGGATAAGTATATTTTCTCAGCCATCATGTTGAACTTATAACAAAATATACCAGACAACAATGTAAAAAAGTTTCTTAGAGTGCTGGACTTTGTATAGAGCAAAAATATCTTTCTAGAAAAAATCGCGTGAGATAAATATTAGCAGTGTAGTATCAAAAGGGCTAAAGATTCTTTTTACGTGGTAATAGATAAACTGCGACCCCATCGGTTAAAATGCTATTATCTATTAATTCAGTTTTGCGACACATTTTAATATGAAAGTCATGAGGTGAACCGTAAACTCAAGAAAATTACATTTAAGTACTTTTTGGGATTTACCCAGCGCCGTTGGCTGCTTATGAAAGGTTTAGATATTAAGACAGAAATAAGAAAATCTACATACCTGCTATACATTTGTGTGTACCATACTTAATTATATGTAAGTTATTGTTAATTTAGCCTTCATGAGCAGACCTTTCAAAATAGGTAGATCCCTGTTTTAAAAAGCGTTAGACAAAAGCAATTTACGGAGGGGTTCTCCGAGCACTTAATTTCAATACAATGAAAAAAACTACTAATTTCTAAAATATAAATATATCTAAATAATCTGTATTATTATGTTAGTGAATATCTATGTAATATATAGGTATACATAAGTACGTAAGCTGTGTGTACAAAAATATACCATAATAAAACTATTATAGTCTGTAGCAACATGTTGCAAGAGTATAATAAATATCAGTACACTGTGTTTGTAGTTTCAGTTACACTAGATTTCTTGACCGGCAAAGTGCTGTATTCAAACTAATTTCAGTGTATTAGTTATATAGTGTTTAAACCAGTGTTTTTCAATCTGTGGGTCGCGACCCCTAAGGGGGTCGCAAAGCCTTACTCGGGGGGTCGCCAGCTGAAAGAAAAAGTCGAGGTTCTTACACAACAAAAACACAATTTTAATGAGAAAGATATGCTTGTTTATTTTTCATTAATTTATCAAATTGTGGTGTTATTTTTGAAACATTAATAATTTAATCATTTTCTAATTGCAGTCTATTTCTCTTTTTAGTTTTAATGTCTACCATAAAAGAAAATGTCAGTATGAAGTGGCGAATGGCACTAATAATTTAAGAGCTTCCCTTGCCAGCTCTGGATATTCGTGTTTTCTTTTCATCCAAAATACGTCGACAATTTGCGAATAAAATTCCATTTTAAGCATGCCATCAGTAGCTAATTCTAGAAGACATTCTTTCATTTTTGTATTGACATCAGCCAGATTTATTGATTTGTCCAAAAAAGGGCTTAAAATCCATCTACACCCATTGTCAGCTTCAGAGTGCAAGTCTGGAAAGTATGTCAAAAGTTTATCTTGTAAATTATGCATGCTTTGTATCATGCAAGGAATATGAGCCGATACTGCAAAACTTTGGTCTGATGCATTATCTTCAACAATCTTCTGAGTACACGGAAAAGACTCAAACATTTTGACGACCACAAACGAAGTTTTGCGTGAAATGCTTTTACTTTATCGTTAGCTGTTGAAATCTTTTCTTCTCTTCCTTGAAGGTTCTTGTTCAAATTGTTTAGGTGGCTAAAAAGATCTGCCAAAAATGCTAATTTCAAGAGCCAAATAGGGTCAGAAAAACGGTAAGCATATTCTGATTTTGCATCTTGTAAGAACATTAACAATTCAGCTCTCAGTTCCAGAACTCTTGTCAATACCTTTCCTTTGGATAGCCACCTGATCTCTGTGTGATAAAGGAGATTTTGATGAAGCGAGCCCATATCTTCACAAACGATTCTGAATAGCCGGGTTTGCAAAGCTTTACCTTTGATAAAATTCACAATTTTTATTACCTCCTTGAGCACGTCATTTAAATCAGAAGGTATTACCTTAGCAGCAAGAGCCTGTCGATGAAGAAAACAGTGTGTCCAGGATATGTTTGGTATTATCGATTTTAATTTTGCTATGAGTCCGCTATTTTTGCCAGTCATAGCTTTAGCGCCATCGCTACAAATAGCGATACATTTTTTCCAATCAATATCGTAGTCGCAAGTGCTTTCTGAAAACATATCGTACAAACACTGGCCAGCAGTGTTTGCAGGAAGTGCTTTGCAAAATAAGATTTCTTCCGTAATACTGTCATCTGCTTCAAAGCGCACAAATACTACAAACTGTGCACAGTCGGAAACATCTGTAGATCCATCGAACTGCAAGGCAAAATGTTGGCTATTCTTTAATTTTTCGACTACTTGTTCTTGAATATCCTTGGCCATATCGTTTATTCTGCGTGAAATAGTACTGTAAGAAAGTGGTATTTTTTTAAATTTGTTTGCCTCCTGCTTACTGACCATAATTTCCACCATATCGAGTGCCGCTAGCAAAATAAGATTTTTGGCAATTGTATGTGGTTTCCCTGTTTTAGCAACTCGATATGCGACTTTGTAGCTAGCTAATAACGTTGACTCGTTGACACTGGATGCCTGAAAATAAACCAAACAATATACAAGTGAACAGTCAATAAAAATTAAGGACGCGGAACCTTTGCACACCGAAATTAAGTATAATCAAAAGTTGTATACAAATAACAAAGAAATAAACACCAACAGTAAAAATATAGTATAAAACAAGTAAGGAAGGGCTAAGTTCGGATGTAATCAAACATTTTATATTCTCGCAAAGTCAAATGGTATACTCGTTTGAGATTTCTTTGTGGATTGGCTGATATTTTCGGTAGAAGGTCAACTATAGGCACTGGGGTCCACATATTTAGTACTTAGGGGCTTGAACAGTTTTGGTTCGATTTAGACTATTTTTGGCCACAAGGTGGCATACTTTAATCGCATTATTTACGCAAAGTTTTATCCCGATATAATCATTGTTGCCTGATTTGCATAGTGGAAAGTGAAAGAATCAGATGGAATTGAAAATGGTGTTACATGGCAAATAGGCGTGGTTGTAATCCGATTTCAACCATTTTCGCACTATACCATAGAAATATGAAAAGAATGTTATGTACCGAAATCGGTTAAGCAGATCCCAAGATATGGGTTTTCACCTAAAAGTGGGCTGTGCCACGCCCACTGCCTAATTTTGAACGCGGTTCCTATAAAGTCATCTCATACCATCCCAGAGATAAAATTTAATGTCTCTGCCGTGTTTAGTGCTTGATTTATCACGCTTTTAGTAGTTTTTAACAGTACCGTTATATGGGGAGTGGGCGGAGTTGCCACCCGATTTCAACTATTTTCACACCGTCAATAGAAGTGCTAAAAACATTTGCTTCCAGTGAATTTTGTTATAATAGCATTAGCGGTTTAGGAGATATGCACATTAAACCTATTAGAGGCGGGACCACGCCCATTATTAAAAAAATATTTTAACTGCAGATGCCCCTCCCTAATGTGATCCTGTTTACCAAATAACAGTCTTGTATCTTATTGCGGAACTTAGTTATGGCAATTTATTTGTTTTTGATTAATGGCGTTTTGTGGGCGTGGCAGTGGTCCGATTACGCCCATCTGCAATACCAACCGTCTCACGGTACCAAGAAACATGTCTACCAAGTTTCATAAACATATCTCAATTTTTACCCAAGTTACAGCTTGCACGGACGGACAGACGGACGGACGGACAGACAGTCACCCGGATTTCAACTCGTCTCTTCATCCTCGTCTCTTCTAACTCGATTAGTTTTAGGTTATACAAACAACCGTTAGGTGAACAAAACTATTATACTCTGTAGCAACATGTTGCGAGAGTATAAAAATAGTATTATTGTGAAAAAAGGGTGGGGCGCTTTTTAAGAGCTGATTTATAGTGCACCCCACGCTTTTTTCATTATTCTCTTACTTACCTGAATTATAGTATTTTGCTGCTGACTAAGAGCTTTCAACTTTTGTTCAAAGAAATCCAACGGCTTATCAGCTTCTTTTTGATGCTTGGTTGTGAGATGCCGCATACGCTTTGACGGTTTCATACTCTCACGTGATAAAACATCGCCGCAAATTACACATTGATGTTTATTATTTACGACTGTGAACCCGTATTTCAAATAACTGTCATCATAATGTCTATTTTTTTTCGGATTCGATTCACCACCACCGCTATTGATACTCGTACCAGATGTTGAAGGCTGCGATCTTTTGAGAAATTTATCCATTTTATATTTTTATGAACTCATGGGCGACTACGCTTAACTGAGTGATGAGAGTTGAAACAAAAGAACATTGCGGGTGGCGCGCGCGGGACGCTTGCTGTTACGGCAACGACAATCATGTCTTGCGGTGTGGCAACGTCGCCGTCGCCGATGCAGTATGACCCGCGCGAATAATAGATAAATTTGCCAAAATAGGAAAAACTTATTACCTAACGTATGTAGTCTTTTAATTAAAATTAAATCATTTCTTTGACTTACTATGACACAAGGGGGTCGCCAGAATATTTCAACCTGTAAAGGGGTCGCGAAATCAAAAAGATTGAAAAACACTGCTGTAAATCATAAATCTTAATTTTTATTTTTATTTTATTTTAGTACTTGATATGATCAAGATTATCTGATTTCAATTGCTTCATAGCATATTTTACTTCCTGAGATAATTAATATTTCAGGAAAATATGCTCATATATTTAGGTAAATATTCAATAATTGCCTTATAGATGCGTATTTATATAAATGTGAAAATCACACATCATTCATAAGTACACGTACGCTGATGCTTGCTTCTTCTTGCCCGCACAAACAATTACCTTTTCTACACTTTTGGTTTTTAACGAGACGCAAGTTGAACGATCGCCAGCAAGGAGGCATGAGGGGCGCACTGCCACATAATTATTTCAGATATATTTTTATTAAACGAATTTATTTTAAAAACGATTATAAGTAGGAATTTATGTGTATTTATATTTTTATGTAACTATTATAATATTATTTAAATAAGCCCTAAGATATCAGTATTTCTCAATACAAATTAAACAATAGAATAATAAGATATAAATCCTCCGTAGTAACGCCTCTGACCATGATGGCACCCCATGGGAGTAATGGCGAGTTCGCGCGGAGACGGGGCGGAACAAAATTGAGTTCCAACAAAACAAAAAAATGACAACTTTGCCGACAAACATACATACATAGGAGCTTGCATACATATTAACGCCGCATTTTGCGCAGCGTCGCGGAGTTGACAAAATTTGTTTGAACCCTCAATTTTGCGACAATGTCGGTCGGCTATGTTGTCGCGTTTGTCCTTTTTGCAGTGCTTTGCTATTGAAAATTTACTTATGCTCTTTTGAAATACCACGACTACCGATTTGGCTGCATTTTCATACCGTCATTCTTAGATAAAATGGGCTAAATAAAAAAAATATGAAATAATGATAATAGGTAAACACATAAAAGTACTATATGCAGTGTGCTTAGAACATATAGAAGTAATAATGGATTTCATATAAATGGCAATTTTATATAAATTTTGTAATATGATATCATATATTGTATAATGAATTATATGAAGTAATTAAAAATATATTTGAAGTCGCTCATAAGCCATGTTGTAAATTCTCCTTTCTGAAGGGAACATCAGACAAATTATTCAATTTCTGATGTTTAGCATCATCATGAGGAGGCAGCTTGTGGGCAACATACACATGCGAGGAAATGGTCGGAAAAATTGTAAAATTGAAATTTTGCTTATTCTTCAATTTTACTGAAGACATTCAAATTCAATTTCATTCATTTTTATTTTAAATTGTTGGCGTTTTAATATGAAATATTTAGAAAATATAGCGCGAGCTTGATGAAGGTTTGTGATTTTTTTGTCAGTTGCGCGAATGCTTAATTTTTTACAAATGGCATATTGATGGACATACATACATATGTGCACATATATGCAAATATATTTAGACATGCGAATGGAGGAAAGGCAATTTCGAGAATATTCTCATACAAATTGATTATTTGAAACAAGCAAAAATATTATATAGGTAATTATAATGTTCACACATTAGACCGCTCTTAATGTATTGTGTTTGTGGTGCTGCTTGTATAGCACAGCTTCTTTTTGGTAATTCACATCAAATATTTGTCTAGTTCACATCATAGCACAGATGTAGTTTTATTCTTTTTTTTAAACGTTTTTTAATAAATTTATTTTAATTTAATTTTCATTTTTTTCTTATTATATTATATAAGTGTTCTCCAAAATCTATTATTTCTTCTTATTATTCTAATTTTCCCTAACACAAAGCCAAAAAACATCAGCGCATACATATATTAGTCGTTCCTTTATAAGGTGGTGACAATTTACTTGTTTCCTGCTTAGAGTGGTGTACTTTGTTGAATTCGATTATCATAAGGGAAAGGTATCTTTTTGACATGGTGTATTTGAACTTTCGAATTTGCGCATTCTCGATGTTCCCTTTTAATAATTTACATTTTAAACAGCTAACATTTTCGCCTTCTCTATTTATTAACATTCTCTGCCCTATTCTATAAACTTAATGTAATGCTTCAAACAGTCACCGACATTCCTCCCTTCTGTACTTACCGCCCGTATTAAACCAAATTTGTCAAAAGTTATGCCCGTAGTTGCAACGCAGAATTCAGTTGTTCTCTTTTGTTTCCATTTCACCAATGATGCCATTTGTATACACGATTTTACAACCATTTAGTTTTTTAGTTCTCATTTTTCATAATATAAAAGCTCAAGCCTAAAATCCAAATATTAAAAATAGTCTACCTATTTATAAATAAATGTATTCGACTGTAATTTTAAGAAGATTTCAAATATATTCAAGTTTAGTTTTTAATTGCTACAAAATATCGAGACTGGCAACCCAGCGTTGCAAGAGATTGCTGTTTCACTCTCAGCTCACTCGTTTCTACAGGAAAAATCCAATTTTCGTGGATATCCTACCGTACGGTCTGTAGAAGAGGACAGTAGAAGCGGAAGTAGAAGGTAAGGCATGCCTGTCGTAAAAGGCGACTAAAAGCCAAATGCACTATGACTGTTAATTTATTTTGCCCAGAATTATCAGCATAGTAAATGATGTCAGAAATAGTGCTATAATTCTCAGCTTGAACTGATATTATAGACTTTAAATGAAATCCCAAATAAAAAGACATTTAAAGTTCAAGCGACAAATGTCACCAGTCATTGAGTAATGGGTTGCTCAACTGGCAGTAGTTTCGGCTACACAGTCTTACCGGAGACTTTCTGGTACCACGGGGAGCAGAAAGCCCTTGGACTTCGGTCCAATCTGCTCATTGGGTTCGGCCCTTTAGGAAGTATCGTGGTGGCTGTGGTTTAAACCTAAATGCTGGAAGAACTGTATTTTCAGTTCAAAAAAGAAGTTGCACAAGCAACTGGGTTCCATACCAGAAAACGGAAGAGGTTTTAGGTCGGCCTCGAATCCTACCAAGATGGTCAGAGTGCCCCTACACACTGGCCACTGGTAACCAAAATAATACTTGCAAAAAGCTCGTATTATTTGGGGAGCTTATCCACGCATTGTTTTGATACGTTGTACTTTCGAGCACCGTGAGGTAAGGCCGTCGACGGCAGGTACTCAAGTTAAACACACCGGACGTTGTAGAAGCGGTGGTGAGTATTCATTTACATTGCGCTTTCATAAGATAAGTCGTATCAGTTGATTCGGTCCACGGTTTTGCGACGGTGACTGTTTGAAGCATAAAGCGTACATTAAGCACAACCAATCACTCTACCACGAACGCTCAAGTAGAACGGTTACATTCAACCATATTAGAAATTTTACGGACCTTAATAAGTATATACAACACAACACCCAAAGACGAATTATTGACAGCTATACAAGAATATAATAAATAAAAATATAAATGACCAGTTCAATTATTTTTCGAAAGGACAAGTCATGCAATTTAATTGAAAATAAGCAAATTATATGATAGAATATCATAAGGTAATACAATTTTTTTGTAGGAGTCACATTGCATCTGCTCATTTGAGTGATCCTACTACTGATGTCGCTTATTTTATCTCGCCACGTAACGCAGCAGTGCTTCTGCCTTCCGATAGTTTTTATATCAACTCTGAACAAATTTTTACAATACTAAAGAACTTAAAAACTAAAAAGTCTCCTGTTATCGACGGTATTAACAATAGTTGTCTGAAATCTCTACCCAAAAAAGTAGTTCGTTATCTTGTAAATATAATTAACGAATGTTTTCTCCACCGTAGACTTTCCTAAAACATGGAAGAAGACTAAAATCATAGCTAAAAAATCCTGTTCTTACCGTCACATAAGTTTACTCCCATCAATCAGTAAAATCCTGGAAAAGCTTGTTAAAGAAAAAGTTAATAACTTTCGTTGAAGACGATGCAATTTTTCCAATCAAATAGTTTGGCTTTAGAAATGAACATAACACCGTTCATGCTCTAGTTAGTCATAAAGAGCAATTTCACAAGGAACCAATCTACAGGCATCGTATTAATACTTGTAGACATCAAAGCTTCTTTTGACTCAGTGTGGCATGATGGGATCCTTTACAAAATGAATAAAACCGGATTTTCTTAGCTCATATTGGTAGTATCCAGTCCCCATACATTGAAATCCTAGTTGGATGTCTTTAAGGCCATTTGCTTGTCCCATACAATATATGGTATACAGATTACTGCAAATTTTCCCCAATTAAATTGATGCAATACATCAATATTTGATTATTACATTGCTTACTATCACATATCACTAAATTACAATCAGCTCTTAATGTTTTTCATAAATATATCTCTAAATGGAAGATTCTTGTAAATCCGCAGAAAACACAAGCCATTTTTTTTTGTAGAGAACGGAAAGCATGTAGTTTCTTAATATAAATGTTATGAGTAAAATAAATATTATGAAATAACATATCTCTGCTCAACAGGTTAGGGCCCTATTCGCAAAGCGTAGTTAGGTAGGTAGGTAAAGTGACTGTCTTTTGACCTACCCTTAGGAGGCCCATTGTGATACCACCGGGAATGTGGTTCCCTCACTTTATTGGCTCCTCTCTGAACCACCCCGTACTTCTGATGAACTTCATCAGTGAGACAAGTTTTATCCGTGCAACCTACGAGACGTCGTCAAGAAACCCACGACCGTTGGCTGCGATTCTTTTCCTATATAGTGCTGCGCAATCGCATAGAAGATGTTTAATGGTCTCTTCCTCTTCTACTTCCTGACAGCTTGCACAATAGTCATTTTATGGCGTACCAAGTCTACTTGCATGTCTGCCTATTAGACAGTAGCCTGTTATTACTCCTACTAGAGTTCTTATATCATTCCGCTTGAATTTTAAAAGTCGGCATACGCGGCTCATTTGCATTCATGCCACATTTGTCTGCTAGTTGAGCAAGTCAGGGACTGATTGCACTGACACTAGGCTATGTTAATGACATTTTTGTCGATTAAGTATCTACAAGTAGCCAGAGGCATATATATGTCCTCTTTACCAGGATCTACTTGTAGGGTGGTGCCTGTTCTGGCTAGTTCAACCCTATGAGACATCAGAGATTTCAAAGCCGCCTGGCTGTCTGTATATATAAATATATTTCTTGTGGTGATCACACTCCTTGTCAGTACAAGAAGGCTTTCTTTAATTGCGGTGACCTCCGCTTTGAAGACAATACAGTGGTCTGGTAACCATAACGCGATTTTGGTATCTAGTATACCCGAGAAGACACCGCCGCCTACTTAGTTATCCAGTTTGGAACCATCCGTATAGAAGCTTATCCCTGCTTCCTTGTCCACTACGCCCCTTTCCCACTCCTCTCTGAAGGGGAAGGAAATCTTGGGGACCGGATTTAGATTGAGCTCTGTAGGATTGCGAAAATCCGTGGTTATGGGAAGAAACGGGAACTTCCTAACTATCATAGAATTCCCCTTGTTACTAGCGACTAATTAGGAGGATTCCCTCAGTCTGAGAGCTGACTTCGCTGCCACTTGCTTACAGAACAAGTCTGTTGGCAGTTAATGCAAAATAACGTTTAGTAAGTGACTTGACGTTGTTCTAAGAGCTCCACTGATGCAAATACTGGCTGCTCTTTGTATACTTTCCGTGCTTCTAATTACATATTTCTTTTCAGTAATTGGCCACCATCCTAATATATCGTAAGTCATGATCGGCCTTACAATTGCTGTGTAGAGCCAGTAAGCTACCCGAGGCGTCAGTCCCCATCTGGGCCCCACCATTCTTTTATACGTGTAAAGCGCTGTAGCTGCTTTCTTTACCCCCGCTTCCAAAATTTGTTTCCAAGAACGCTTCCTGTTTAAAATTAGTCCCAGGTAGCTTGCTTTATCTCCTATCGTTAGCCTGGTGCCATTTAAAGATGGCGGTGTGAATTCTGGAGTATTGTGTTTCTTAGTGAATAATACTAGTTCTGTCTTGCTAGCATTTAAATTCAGTCCGCATGATACGGTCCATCCATTAATATCGTTTAATATTGTCTGCATAAGGCTGGCGAGGGTATTCGGGAACTTGCCTCTAACCGAAACTACCACATCATCAGCGTAGATCACAACATGTACCCCTCACTTTTCTAGATCCACAACCATCCTTGAAGCTCCCAGTGTTGAAATAATTGACCTGCCCAATAGCATCTGTTCAATTAATTTCCGGAGAGGCTCAGAGATGTCTAGATCTTTAAGCGCGCTCAATGTGGCCTTCGGCTGGATGTTATTGAAAGCACCTTCTATGTCTAAGAATGCTACGAGGGTGTATTCAAGTGTTATATCTAATGTCCTAAACTCCTGTCGGTTTCTGGTTATAAATGCTGGCGGTCTTGCTTTTGTTGCATAACAAAAACTTAGTTCCTTATAAATAATTAAAGAGCAACTCACGCCTTTAATTGATGTCCGTGCTGTCATGTACCTCGTCATACTGTATGTAGCATGATGCCAGCTGGTATATCTTTCCGCCCGTCTCCCGGCTTACTACTGTAGTGTCGTTACTACTTTAACTCTGTAATAAAAAGGCATTAAGCTTTTTACTAGCCAATATACATGTCCTAGCCTTACCTACGCAGCCAGCCACGTATAAATTATACCCCGGTGTCCTCAGACCGCAAATACACCCTCTATTTTGACTATGACGTCTGACTTGTAGGTTATAACCTTCACTTTTGTGAATCCGTAGTTGATCTCTCCGCCACTTTTCGCTAGCGGTTCTACGGATTCCTTTGTTAGAAGCAACAGAATCTGAATTGTGGCTCGTTTCGTCTCCACACCAGATTCCGCTGCGGGGTCATCGAAGGCCCTGACGAATCTCCATCCCCCAGTTGGCAAATTCGGGTTATAGGCTCTTATGAGCTGCGTTATCTGGTCCGGCTGTGATGGTGTAGCCGGGATCCATACCCTTGCCCTCGGTCGGGATGGGATATCTTTTTTGTCTACTGCTACTAGCCTGGGTTCGGGGTAGACCTCCCACACCTTAGCTATTGCGACCTTATATAGCTGGACCGATCTCTCGTCGTCACATGCTATCATCTTTATCTGACCCTGATACCATCCGGCATCCGTACATGACAGGGGTGGACCTGGGTTGCTTAGTAGCACTTCCAACGTTTCGCACAACGTAACATTATCTTAAATTGTTTCTAAAATTTTGTTTGATTCAAAAATGGCGGCGGAAAGCCTTAGTTTTCCATTTCAGTTAGTAGTTCTAAAAAGTTGCTGGAAAGTTACGCAAAATGGCTTATGCGAAAATTCCTCGGAAAAAGATTGCGATAACAATGAACGTGCATTGGCGGTGATTACGCTAATGGTAGAGCCGAGTAATTTCTCGCATGTAGCAAATGCAGTAACAGCAAAGGACGCATGGGATTCATTAATGGCAGCGTATGTAGACAGTGGTTTAATTTGCAAAGTAGAGCTTTTGAAAACGCTGGTGCAGTTAAAACCGAAACGGTTTCAATCCGTACAGAATTATGTGAATAAGTTGGTCATGACGTCAATCACGTTGCAAAATGTAGATCTAAACGTAGGTGATGAATTGGTTGCATCATTATTGCTTGCTGGGTAGCCTAATGAGTATCAGGCACTCGTTATGCCTGTGGAAAATTCGAAGGCGAGGTTAACCGTCGACAGCTTTAATAGTTTGTTGTTGCAGGATGTCAAATTTGATTGCAGCAAAGAATCTAATGACATTCCAACAGAAAAAGATTGACAAAAGCTCTAATCGAAAAAAGTTTCGTTGTTTCAATTGTCGTCAGAAATCGCAATCGAAGAATGTAAATGTGAATGAAGGTAAAAATAGGACAGAAACGTACAGTCTCGCGAGTTGGACAAAATAGGAAAATATTGATGTTGTATTTGGAAAAAATTTTGTATTGGTATTCATAGCTAATAGCTGTACTTAACTAAATTTAAAATATTTTTGGAAACAAGTCATTAGTTATGCTAAAGAGGTTTCAAAGTGGAGATTTCGAAACCAAAGTTACTATTAACATATGTATTGTAAATGTAACGAATTTTAACAAAATTGAAAATAGTGTATTTGGCTTATATTTTCATATATTATATATAGCAAATTGATGACTTTTCTAAAATATTGATGAGTTTCCTACAGAGTACTTTTTTCTTTGTTTCTCTGTGTTTGACGGTTCGAAATTTAAACATTAGAAAAAGTAAACAAAAACGAAAAAAATTATGCAAAATATGCGATATTAAAGTTTCAAAGAGCAGCAAAAGTTATTCCCTCAAAACCCCAGGCCAAATTTACAATCAATAAATAAATACAAGTGTGTTAAATTCAAACTAAAAGTATTTAATAATTTTGGCAATCTTATTTTTCACGTTGATGTTTGTAGTGGAGGTCATTATTAAAATTGGCGAAATTTTCGACGCATTAAATAAATTATTATAAAGATACGTAAGCTATCTAAAAAATTTTAGCTAAAGTGGAAGAAATGCCATCGTGTGAAAACTTATTTCGAGAAAATGTATTTTTACTAAGAAGTGTGAAGCATAACGAGAAGAACAATGTGTTAGTTAATAATTAATAATTAAAAGGAAAATGATAATTGTAACCATAGGTAGTAAGCACAAGTAAAGGTAGAAAGAAATTGGAATACAAGGAAGGTAGGGATCGTACGAAAAAGCGTAGAGTAAATGAACTTGTCGCAAATACATCAGCTGAACAAATACAATGCGCTGCCGACATTGTAAATAGTCAGTCAAATAAAACCAATAAGCAGTGGTTAAATTACCAGTCACTGGCATTGTTTTATGATCTTGGTCTAACAGTTAGGAAATATAATAGGCTTCGGTCTGTAGTCAATGGCATTCTCAAGCACTTTTTCCCTAGCTACTATGAATTAGTGAAATTAAAAGACGCGATATTTCCTCGCCCAGTTATTGTTACTGAAACATCAGCAGAAGTGCCTTTGCAACAGCTTTTAGACAAAACTGCTGAACGTTTGCAATGCGTTAAGCAAATATGTAAAAATGTGGAAGTGGTTTTACAAGACATTGCAAAAGGGGTTTTGATGAAAATTCTGATTATAGCATGTACAGAGAAAGATTCCAAGAAATTAATCAAACCGACGAATGTACTTTTTTACTGCTTTATTTCCCTTGAAAATTTTGAAGGTGGATGATCGATAATAGCTCTTGTAGCAGTTCTTTACGGTGCAACCCCAAAAATTATGAATTCATTTCATGGAGCAGTACGACCTATACACGAGAATTTTTCATTACATGGTTTATCAGGTTTGCATGCCCAAATAAAGTATTTTGAATGTATAAATGATGTATGTATGAAACATATAACGTATAGACTTCTACTAAGTTAGTGGGATGTTAGAGAGGAAAATAAACAAATATTTGAAGTAAATATAAAAAGAATTCAAACATCATTTCGTAGTGAAATGGGTAGTAGACAGAATGAAAACTGGGTACGGAATATCGGATGGCGGAAATACTGCTCTACTACTTCTACTACTTCTGTCAAAATAAACCTAATAAAAAATTTTTGTTTAATTTTACGAATTTTAGCTTGTGGAGAAAAAATTAATATATAGTTATTTAGGGAAGTTTCGAAAGAGACTTCTGGAATTTACATTCAACATTACTCATTGTTTCATATGACTGTCCACAAAATACTCGTTCATGAATATGATATTGCAAACCATTTCACTATTTCAATCGGGTTTCTTTCTGAGAACGCACTAGAAAGCCAGGCAAGAATTTCAAAAATTTCGCTTTCAAAATACGCGAAAGAACTCCAGAGAAGCTTGCAAATCTGATATGTTTGCTCGTTTATTACTTACATCAGAGCCCTTAATTTTAAAATGAAAATATCTCAACAATCAATGGCGAACAATTTATTGCTGATATTTTTTTTTATTTACTGATCATAAAGACTCAAATTAGGCAAAAATTAAAAAATATTTATTATTATAATTTGCAACATTAATTTAGAAAATTTTTTAAATGTTTGGCC
This sequence comes from Bactrocera oleae, assembly GCF_042242935.1. Taxonomy (NCBI): domain Eukaryota; kingdom Metazoa; phylum Arthropoda; class Insecta; order Diptera; family Tephritidae; genus Bactrocera; species Bactrocera oleae. The sequence continues at coordinate 29,175,179 of NC_091536.1, forward strand.
TAAATTTAATATTGTATTATAATAAATCAAACAAACGAATTCGTGTTTGCATTCTCAGAGTGCGAAAGTATATGGTACGTCGACTCTGGCGCAACGTCATGTATAACGAACGATTAGAAGTTACTTTCGAAGTTAAGAGCGGCAGAATTGCAAAAACGCATGCAGAAAATGATTTGTATAAACTTGAATGTGCCAAAATTCCAATTTGAAAAGCTATTAACAGTTTAGAGCTTTGCCATCGATGGTTAGGTGCAGAATTTAACGGAATGGATGCATTATATGCTGTAATGGTAAACAAATTAGAATAGCAACTAAATCAACTGGTACTCGTGCTGAAAATTTGTTAGACGTTGTATATTCAGAAATCAAAAATCGTTCACCGGCGCAAAATATATGGATATATTATATATAAAGCAATTTATATGGACGATGTTTTGGTGTTCTCTAATGTCAAAAAAACTACGGATCGGATTAAGAACGAGTGGATTGTAAAATTTAAAATGAAGGACATAGATTTAGCGTCATCCGTACTTCGCATGCGACTTCAGCGCGATGAGGTAAAAAAAATAATTAAACTTGATCAGTCTGAATATATTTCCAGTGTACTAAAACGGTTTGAAATGGACGATTGTAATGATGGTGCTACACCACTAGATTTGTCGTAAAAGCCAACTTCTGCATCAACTTCTGGTTACGTGCTTATAATGCAAAGTGCAGCTATATCTTGGTCAACCCACAGATAGCGTACATTGTCATCAACTGAAGCGGAGCTAACGTCCGTAGTGAGCGCAATGCAAGAACCGATTTGGTTCCATCAACTAAAGTCGGAACTAATTCATAGTATTACGAAAGGAATAAAAATGTACTGCCATAACAAAAGCTCAATTCACATTGCTCGGAACAATAATTTTTCTCCCCCGACAATGTATGTGGACATTAGGGGGAATTTATACTAGAAAAGCTGCAAAATAAGTCATTACAGCTGGAATATACTATATTTCTACAAGCGAAATGTTAGCAGATGGTTTAACAAAGGCGATATCTGCAGGTAAGAATGAATTTATTAATGTTAAATTAGGTTTAAAGTAAAGTGAATACATTTCATTTGCTTTTTACACTGTTCTTATGTATTTATATCATATTTCTGCTCAACACATAACCATAGTGTAAGCTTTTATCATATTATTAATTTTTTTTGTCTTTTTGCCTCTAATTATATATATTCATAATTAAGCTTATATCATAATAACCACTATTATATTTAAATAGATAAGTCAATTATATCAAAATCCTTATTTTAAATATTAGTCGACACCACTTTTGTAAATTTGTCAATAAATGAATGAATGAATACTTTAGTTTATATATTTTCCTTTGATACTTTAAACTTTACCGAAATAAATTTATTTCTAGCTCTAGTTTTTATAGCTCTGAGTCCCTACTCACAAAATATCACTTCAACTTCTCTAGCTCACCAATCTCAAAAAGAAGAGAAAAAACTAAACGATAACTTCGGTTGCACCGAAGCTATTATACCCTTCACAAATACAAAAGATTTCTTAGAAGAACTTGATTCCGAGCGTTCAGTTTGTATGGTAGCTATATGCTATAGTGATCCGATGTGAACAATTTCTTCGGAGAATCCATTATTGCCTTGGATAATGATTTGTTTTCTATGCAAGAACTTGATTCCGATTGTTCAGTTTATATTTGCTGCTATTGATTTTGCTATGAGGATTTCTCCATGTGAGTCTTCTGTCCAAGCGCATACCACACAAACAGTTAAATTTTTTGCTTGTGGTACTAAGATGTTATTCCTTTTAATCGGGTGACACATACTCGTATTTCGTCTTAGTGAAAATGTAACATGCTTAATTCGAGTATATATTTCAGCATCATTCCTCTTTCAATCATAATTACATCCCCCACACACTTATAGTGTTAGTTATTTTTAAAAGTATATCCTAAAACATATTTCTTAAAAACAACGTATATGGCAAAACAACGTTTGCTGGGTCAGCTAGTAATAGTATAATAACGGTTGTTTGTAACACTCAAAACTAATTGAGATAGATGTGCAGTTATAAATATTTATACATACTTGTATACCATAAATGATCAGGATGTCGAGATGAGTTGCATTTCGAGTGATTGTCTGTCCGTGCAAGCGATAACTTGAGTAAAAATGGAGATATCGTGATGAAACTTGTCACACATGTTCCTTGTCGCACAAGGGAGGTTGGTATTGCAGATGATATTTGGTACACCGAATCGCATTAGGTAAGGTTAATAGGTTTAATACATGTACATATAACCCAAATCGTTAAAGTTAAATCAACCGGATTCGCTCAGAACAAATTCTTTTGGTATATTCTCCGACAGTGTAAAAATGGATGAAATCGAATGAAAACCATAAAGTGTTTAGCGCTGAATATGACTGAAGTAGGTCTAGACCGTGGTCTAAGGTCTTATCTCTAATATAATAATTTCAGTTTTAATGATCGAGTTTTTTCGAATATACCCAATATATTTAATTTACTCTCTTTGGTTAAGTTTATATCACTTATATCTCACTTGAGTTAACTAGGTTGATTCTAGTACCAATATCCCGGATATGAAGCCGGATGTAGTATAAATAAGCTGAGTGAGTCAACCACCTACAATATAATTTAATAATATACCAAACATGATAGTAACTCTTTCACCCTTTCGTCGAATAATGAATGTTGAATTCTTTTGCAATATTCCTTAGTATAAAGTTTTGCAACTCCTAAAAGTATTTCCCTTTGATCTTACCAAATTTCGAGAGTATAAAATGTTCGGTTACACTCAAATTTTGATCTTCCTTCCTTACTTAGAAATTGTTTCACTTCACTGCCTAATGCGGGATCACTTAAGAGTATCACATTCTTAAAGTAATTTGTTATGAGCGGTTTTTATTTTTCTTTGCTACACGCTTTTAATAACATATAATGTCAGTTAAATTCCGGGAGACTGTCTGTCTGTACAAGCGATAACTTGAGTAACAATTGAGATAACTTGATAAAACTTGGTACACATGTTCCTTAACTCTCAGAAGAGGTTAGTTTTTCATATGGAGAGCAAGTCTTTTTAAGATCTCTTCATACTGTGTGACAAAGCATGAAATCGGATGAGAACAACGCTTACTCCCCATTTAACGGTTATGTTGAAATTTACTAAAAGTATGATAACTCAGTAAATAAAAACGTCAGATGCAGGGAAATCGGACCACGAATACTTTATATTGTACATATGATAACTTATCATACTATTTAATTGATTTTCTCACTTTACATTATATATAAATTAAGCTCGAATGAAGATACCAGAACAAAAATTTGCAGAAACTGTGCCTTCACGGTATGCCATATTTTACCAAAAGTGTCTGAAATCGGACTAGGAATTTTCAAGCCTTCAATATGTAAGATATCTTAGCGAAATTAAGTGAACGTATAGTCTTACAAGTCAACAACTTGTAAATAAAGCATATTTCAGTTTTTTGGCGAAATGGGTGAATTCGATTAACGAATTATCACAGCCCCCATATAATGTTTTTCGTAAATATAGTAGACTTTACGCAAAATATATCGGTTAAATTCTGAGTTACTTTAATAAAAATATTCCATTATCTTGATAATAGTGGTTAAATGACCTCAGTCTAGTCTTGCTCTAAATCTCATGGCTCTAAAACTCGTATTATGATTTACGCCTCTGGTTGACTTTTTCCTCATGCAACCAATATATGAAATTTCGTCCCTTAATAAAATACCAAATTCATACGCAATATAAAACTTCGCCGCCTTTAATCTTTACACAGCGCAAGGGTATAAAATTTTCGATTTCACCCGAACTTAGCCCTTCCGAACGTGTTTTTATTTAAAGTAAAGTGTAAATAGATGTTTTAATGCGCTTCTTGATTTTAAAGCCCTATCATTTGGCCTTTGGTCGCAGTAAAAATAATTATACACATAAACTTGTTTATGTACATTTACTTATAGTGAATATACATATGTACATATATTTAGGAATGTGTCCCTAACCTCCAATAATTTAAGTGAATACAGTGTATTATAAGTTGTTAAATGTGTAATGGGTCATTAATATCATTACACACAATAAATCTAAGGGGTTCATAAGAAATAATACAATAAATAAAGAAACTGTAACACAACTGAATATCACATTTCGTTTGATAAGGGAGTGACTAACATACATACTTACTTTTTGCACGTGCCCGACCCACCCCTTTTTATTAGCACACCGGAAATATAAACGTAAATAACGCGATGTTTTATTACTTCTACGAATAATGTGGTTGATTCTGAATGTAATGTAGAGAGTTTTAAAAAAATTACTTATTGGGTATAAATAAACATTCTTATAAAAAACATAACATACGTCGAATAGTTGGTTGTAACTCTTAAATATAATCGAAATAGGTAAAGAGTTATATATCTACATTTGTATATAAATTATCAGAATTACGAGCCAAGTTGAATTTCGGATGATTTATCTTCCGTGTAAGCTATAACTTGATTAAACATTGAGATGTCTTGAGGAAACTTAGTACATGTAGTTCTTGGCACCATGAGAAGGTAATGCAGGTGGGCAGAATTAGACAATTGAAACGCCCATGCTGTTAAGCGTAAATTTAAAAAGTTCTATTACTAAGCCAGAAATTAAGATATAAAATTGTAATTTGGAGCTAATTATCGAAATGCTTAAAACTTTCCAAAAATTGGGCGTAGCCCTCTCATAAATCATTTGGGCTAAATCAAAAAAAAAAATGTGGAGAAGTAGTTTTTCTAGCATCTCCTCCTATTGTGTGAAAATGAATGAAATCGAATAAAAATCACGCTCACCTTGCATATAACGGTTATGTCGAAAACTACAGAAAGTGCGATAAGACTCAGTAAATATATATGCCAGAAGCATTAAATTTCACACCCTAAATGGTGCTTAAAGGCTTTAAGGGAATCGCTGTAAAAACTCGAGAATGCGCATGGATCCGCCTATTTTTAGGTGAAATCTAAAATCAAGCTTCAGATACCGAATCCTCAGTGCTTAAGTTTGACCTTACACCGAAAATATCGGTCGATCATTAGTATATATATTAATGAAATTCAGAGAGAATCTTTTCCTGATTATACAGTCCCATGCGTCGTAAACACGGAACAATAGTTCCTTGCTCCTTTATACACTCGGCAGAGAAAGTCTGCACAGACGTTTATGCCTTTTTTTCTTTTGTTAAAAAATATCTTTTATATACTAAATTTTAGATTAAAATCACATTAAGTGCTTTATTACTAGTCTGTTGGATAATCCCATAGAATTTAAAGAAGTGAAAATCTAATACCATAGTTTTATTGGTAGATTTACACAAAATGGTCATTTCGCAACGCAGAAAAAAACCAAGAGTAAAATTGTCGGAAATTTATAGTTATACTTGGTTTCGTAAAAGTAGAGTTCTATTCAGTTTGTTATTAAATTTAGATCATCGAATCTCGAATAAAAGAAAACTAAGGGATCCTCGGAAAGGGAAATAATGATTAAACTTTTGGAAGAAGGAAAAACATACACTGAAATCGGTCTGATTGATTGCAAACATAACGGCTTTTTTTATATCTCGGCCCGTCCAGGCGACGAAAAATACTAGCATAGGGTGAAACAAGTAACCATATGACAGAAAATATGAAGCAAAACCCTCGACTTACTGCAACCAAAATCGCGCAAAATTATAAGAAAACTTTAAAAAAAATCCTCTGTACTTACACTATTCGCTAAATTAAAAAAGAAGCATGGTTTAATGGTCAATGGTCACAGGAAGTCATTCATATCGTCAGTCAATAGACAAGTGCATAATGCTTTCGCGAAAGAGTACTTAAACAACCCCAAGAGCTTCAGCAGAAGGTTTGTGTCTTTGGAATCAAAGGCCGAAAGATTTTATGGCGAAAAACGAGCAAGGCACTCGATAAGGACATCTTGATGAATACTGTGAAGCACGGTGGTAAACAAGTAATGATATGGAGGTGTATATCTAAAAATGGTGTGGGCCGAATGGAAGTTATAGAGTCCACTATGGACAAATATGTATACCTTAATATCTTAAAAATAAATTGGAAACAAAGAGCGGGAGAATTGTGCACTGGTATTCCACAGGATAACGACCCGAAACATACAAGATAGACATAGTTAAGCTTTGGTTACTCTACAACGTTCCCAAGCAGCTTCAAACACCACCAGAATCACCAGATTTGAATCCTAAAAAGCACCTATGGGATTCACTGGAACGTGAAATCCGCCATATGCTGAACGAGGAATGGGCTCGTATCCCTTTGACAGAAATCTCTGAGCTTTTCTATTTCTTGCCAAAACCTCCAGCAGAAGTTTTAAAATGTTGGAGATATCCGCTTTCTATTAAATTTTATGAAGAATTTGGTGGAAGAATATCTTTGCTCGACTTATGTACTCTGTAGGCAGACTTTATCTAATGGATTTTCGTCGGCATGTTTTGCTTTATTTAATCTAGATGGATATAAAATAAATATATAAATGGTGAGAATGACGATACGAATTGAAACTCTCTGCTCGCCTGTCCGTCCATGCAAACTGTACCTTCAGTAAAACTTGAAATGGAATCGGAGCACTGCCACGCCCACAAATCTATAATAATCGAAAACTTATAAACTGCCATAACTAAGCCGCAATTTAAGATATTAAACCGTAATTTGATACAACGAAACGCATTTATGACGGGCACCTTTGGTTTGAAAATTTTTAAAAAGTTGGTGAGGACTCGCCCCCTAATAGGTTTAATGTATATAACGAGGATTTCAATAGGATGTACAGACTCTCACCCAGATTTGAACTCGCCGAAAGGAATTTCGTTTCACCAGGGTGTTCCACGACTATAAAGTCGTGATCAGAGCGGATAAACACCAGCTGAACTCACGAACACTAATTTAACGGTCAAACAATAGAAGAAGTTGCAGTTGTGATTATTTGCGAAAACGCGATATTGAACTAATATCCGAATCGTTGATGATGCTACTTATATTTTGGCATGGAGATGATAAATATTATATCAATACCAAGATGATGAATCCATTGCGGTAAGTGTCGATATTATAATAGATTTAATTTCAATAATACCACCAAGAAGGTCAACACAATTTTGAAAGCTCTTTGTGTCGATTTCGTCAATTGTTTCAGAAATGTTATGTCAACACCGTATGTAGCTAAAATGTATGTATTTTTATCCGCTTAAATCAAACTAAACGAAGTACGGAGGAGCACTTTGCACCGATGGAAATGCAGCAGATAGTTTTCGGTTGACCATTTTATCTTCGACGTTCGTTGGTAGCCTACATCTATGGGCAAGGTGCAATTGCATAGGTACGTAATTACGACCGTCCAGACCTCTTTACCTGTAATGGAAGTAAATTGTACAAGTGCTGCTTCCTGGCCAAACATCAAGTGATCGGCACGACATCACGTGTTGAGGCAAAAAATCTAGTTTTTGATGGACTATATTATCAAGCATCGTGTATTTGCGAACACCTTGAATTTATTCGATTAATTGTGTTTGTCTGATTTGGTTAGTCGAAAGAATGCTAGCAGACCAAATTGATAACATCATATGCGTCGAGATTCCTGACTCTTGACGGTAGAAGAATCATAGTCAAAGTGAAAGGAACTCGTGGTGGACCACTCTTGGATTGTTACGTATTCGAAAATGTTTGCAAAATATTCAAAGAGCCTTGTAAAGTGGGGTATTGCAATTCAGTGAAGTCTAAAAAGTACATCTGCAAGAATGTTACCAAAGTCAATGACATGCCGGCTTTTGGTCTTCAAGCGTCTGATCTCAATGATGAAATCATGGACGATCATTTGTATGTACGCTGTACTGAAGCTCTTAACCGTATTTATACTATTTATCCGAAATATATTGAATGCTTTTACTTTCGACCATTGTTGTAGTTTATTGTTGGTGGCCGACATTATTTGACTAACTTCGAGCTCTCAATGATGTACTTTTGCCAAAATTTTGTTCCACACTCCAAGAGCTCAATTTGCTTGAAAACGATACGCATTGGGACGACAATCGCAGAAATAACTGCTTACGCATTTTCAAGGCCAAACTGCTTACACATTTTTGATCGAATCCACGTGAGTTGTGGAACAAGAACTAGGGTGACATGTCAGAAGACATTTTGTAGCGAGTTCGTGTCACATTCAGAGAATCCCCGTCTTGAGTTGAATAAAGAGATGCATAACCAGGTTTTGATCGAAGACTTATTTTATCTGATATGCAACAGGTTAGGAATGAACCAACAAGATTATGGAGATGAAGATAATTAATGATGGAAATGTTCGAAAGTTTTTCATTGATTTTGGCCACAGGCCAAAGGTTACTTTTAAATGATTTCCGCTGCCGACCAATGCCGACGAAATCAATTTTTGGGTAAATGATAGACATTGTGGCATAGTGTGAAGAAACTAGATTGTGCAATGGAACGCGTTTAACCACACGCATCACAATCACAAAGCCAGTCCTTGAGTTTTTGTGATCTGAATCTGGAAAATTAATGTTTTCCACACGGTATTCCCGTGTCTGAAACCAACCACTGTTTCCACACTCCAAAAAAAACCATATTCAAACATATTTATTTTAATTCATTTTGGGTACTCGATTCATGAGTAAAATCCATACAAATGAATATGAATGAGTCTCTTCATTGTTAAACAATAAATCTGGAATTAGCCAGCTAAAATACAGGTGGTAAATTTTCGAGTTCATCTCCTTCTGACCAAAAGAAGTGATGATCGGCGGCTTCAAACAAGAATTCATTATCATCTAACATTTAACAGAATGCGGAAATATACGTCAAATGATCATTGCGTCTATTTTTAAATATTTGAAGCAAAATGGGGACTTAGCAGCGGACGCCGGGCACAGCTAGTACGAAATCTATACATTTTCTAGCAAATTTAATATTAAATTTGTCTATCAGTATGTTAGTTTCTACTTAAAATTTCGTGGAAACATAATAATGCAATCAGTCCACCCCTTGCCTACGGTAGGTAGAGGGACTAAATTCCCTCATTTCATTATGTCACCACCTTGTGATCGTGATGAAGTTCTTCAGTACAAAAAGTTTGCTTGCATATCTGCCAATCAGACAGTGAACTATTAACACCTTTTTAATTTTAATGGTCGGGATTGACTACACCGAAACTCAGCTATATATGTAGCATGTTTGTCGATTAAATATCAACAGGTAGTCAGAGACATATAAATTCCCTCTATATCGGAGTACAATTCTAGGGTGTTGCCTGCTCTGGCTAGTTCATCTGCTTCACAGCTACCAGGAATATCACTATATCCTGGAACCCATTGAAGTTTAATCGTGAAATAGAATGTTAGATCCACTAAGAGATCAAGACATTATTTCGCTAACTTTGATGAAACCTTAAGATACTTTAGTAATTTCAAAGCTGAATCGTTAACTGTAAATATAAGTATATTTCATGTTGTCAGCACTCTTTGTCAGAACAAGAAGGCTTTCATTAATGTAAGCTATACTCTCTGCTTGGAAAACACTTCTGTAGTCTGGTAGTCGGAAGGCGATCCTGGTATCTAATTTTGCTGAAAAGCTCCCTTTCGATTATCTATTTTGGATCTATCCGTAAATATACTTATCTCTATATCCCTGACTCTTTTCAGGAAGCGAAGGCAATAACGTGGACCAAATTTAAGTACGTCATAATGTCATAAACGGCCTAACTCCTGCTATGTACAGCCAATAAATTACACCAGGCGTTAGTCCCTATTTGGGCCCCATCATTCTTTTATAGGTCTAAAGTGATGTAATTGGTTTCTTTACCCTAGCGTCTATGTTTGGTTTGCATTAAAGTTTCTTGTCTAAAATTAGTCCCACGTAGCTTGCTTTCTTTCCTATTACGATGATACCTTTTATTATTGGCGGCATAACTCCTGGAATTCGTACGATACGATAGCATGAATTGGGATTATATCTCTAATGGAAACCGCCACATCATTAGCGTAGGCCACCACATGTACCCCCTCTTTTTTTTTTTAATCTAACAACATTTTATTCATTATTAAGAAGCAGAGAAATGCAAATAATACGCCCCTTGAGGTGTACTTCTTTGGACAGATCTGCACATTGTTGAAATTCCCAACATTAAAACTATCAAGCTGCGTAAACATCAATTTCACGAGATGTTCGGAGATGTCCAGATCTTTAAGCGCGCTCAGTATGGCCTTCGGCTGGATGTTATGGAAAGCGCCCCCTATGTCAGATAAAGCTACGAGATCGTATTCTTTTACCTCCAGAGATTTTTCAATTTCTACTATACCGAACTTAGTGCGGTTTCTTTGGATTTTCCTTTAGAACAAGCATGTTGCAAAACTGGCAGGTTTTCTGGGGTTAATTTGTTTCTTATGTGTATTTCTATTAATCTTTCCAACGTTTTTAAGATAAATGAAGAGAGACGAACTCGTCTGTAATCGTTTGGACTTGTATGAAAACTTTTACCCAACTTTGGTATATAATAACCCAATGATTACTCTCCTCCCGCCCAACCGACGCGAGGGGCGCAATCCGCATACGTGCGGAATTATCCGAGTCAGAAAAGGCAAGAGAGTTTTTTAAGTGTTGAGATCTAAAACTGCTCCGCTACAGAAACAAAAATTTCAACAGCTAAGATTTATAGTTACAATATAATAAATTGTTACATTTTCATTTATTAAGAGAAAAGAATGAAGTCTTTTTAATTTTGAAAACTGAGTCAGATAAGTCATATGTGCTGGAATGAGAATTAAAATCATGACATATACGGCGGAATGGCCCGCTTAGTTCAAAATTTGATCTACAGGATTTTAGCAGTAAAGGTCTAAACTGCCTCGAAAGGCGAACCGGGATATTAAATTTAATTTCAGACAGGAGAAAAGAACTGCAAACTGTTCCATTGAAGATTTTCACTAAGAATATTATGTCAAGCATTTCCCTACGACTAGAAAGTGTAGGTAGATTAATAAGTTTTAAACGACTAGTGTATGGAGCAAGACTTACCCTAGAACCCCGTCGGAAATGCGCTAAGGCGCTAACTAAAAATTGTTTTTAAACAGACTCTAACTTGTCAAAATGGATTTGGTAGTTAGGGTTCCATTCAACAGAGCATATTCCAATATAGGTCTAACCAAAATTGTATAAAGTGTTTTAGTAATATACGGATATCTAAATTCTTTAGACCAACGTCTAACAAAACTAAGGACAGCTTTTGCTTTCAAGATAATGGTATCAATATGAAAACTAAAATTAAGCTTAGGGTCCATATTAACTCCCAAATCTACATAGTTAAAAACTTGCTCCAGAATATGGTGTTTTATTATATAAGAAGAGGGGTGCACAGATCTACGGGAAAAGCACATCATCTTACATTTATTGAGATTCAATGGCAAATCATTTCTATCTCACCATGCAACCATATTGTTTAAGTCTGTTTGCAACAGACACCTTTCCTCAGTTGAAGTGTATGTTTTAATAAGCTTTACGTCGTCAGCGTATAATAATATTTTTGAGAATTCAATTACTGAAGAGATATCGTTAATAAACAACAAGAACAGAATCGGGCCAAGATGACTACCTTGCGGAACACCTGAAGAAACATTAATTGTATCTGAAGGAGTAGCCTCAAATATCACTCGTTGTGTTCTATTATAAAGATAGAAATTAAATTAAGTAGGACGTCTTCTTATGAAATAATTAGAGCGTTAATTAAAGTATTCGAATACCGCACATGCTGATAAGAAAAAGTTTTGGAAGAATTATTACAGTAATTTGACTTGAAAAATTCTGCAAACATATTGGATATAATAACATTGTCACTTGAAATGATAGATTTGTATTTCATCGCGGACGGAAATTTGGAGTTGATGAAATTATAAAACGATTTTGGATTACTTATAATATTATTTTTTACTTTATTTAAGTAATTATTATGACATTTTTTGTTTAGGTCAAAATATTGTCGACGCAATACAGAATATTTAGAATAGTCGACAAGTGAACGGGTTTTTTTTAAAGGTTTAAAAGCTCGAGTTTATATAGTGTTCGAGTGTATATACATATATTACTTTGATTTCCTCCTTCATAATACCCGGATCACGCAATGGGTGGCAAAGCGGGGAGCAGTAAGAAGCAGACAATTAAAACATGTGAAGTGATATTGAAGTGGTCACACAATTAACGGCCTGCGAGCGGCATTTTTAAGCCCCAGAGCGGCACCGCTCAAAAATAGAACTTGTTCAAATTTTTAGTTAATGGCTGAGCGGCCATCAAAAAAAGACAAATTTCAATTTCGAGTGTAACCTAACATTTACATTAAGAAATGTAGCGAAAAGGTTCAACTTCATTGTTGGACGAAGTGGTGAAGGCATTGCAATCAAATTTGGTATCAAATTAACTTATTTTGAAGGTCATAGAATCAGTTAGTATTATTACTATATTTTACGTTTCGCAATCGAAAATTATACTAAAATCATTGGGGCATAGAAATGGAAGGGCTGAAACGCTTTCATAATTTCATTAAAATAACTAGCTTACTGGCCCATGTGGTATAAAGTCAACTGAAATTTCGAAAATCTTTATATAAGTTATATGGGGGCTAAGGGAAGTATTAATCCGATTCAATCCATTTTTAACATATAAATATTTTCTAAGTTTCAATTATATAGCTGACAGATTGACCGATATTTTCTACAAAAAGTCAGCCATAAGCTTTGGGTTCCACATTTCCGATATCTGGGGGCTTGAATAATTATGGTCCGCTTTGTACAATTTTTATACCTAAGATAGCATACTTTAAAGAAAATATTCGTGCAAATTTTTATCCCTATATATTAATTAGTGATTGATTTGTATAAAAGTGAACAAATCAGATTGAATTTAAATTTGTGTTGTAACATATGGGAAATAGGTGTGGTTATTATCCGATTTCGCCCAGTTTTCGCACTGTTACATGGGAATGTCAAAATAATTTTAATTCATTCGATTTCACCTATTTTCATGCTGTCGCAAGAGGTGTCGAAATGGTATGTTCTCTACAAATTTGTTTGATATAGCTTGAAATGTTTGGGAGAATATACATTAAACCTATTAGGGCGCGGAGCCACAACCACTTAAAAAAAGTATTGAACCACAAAAGCCACTCATTCTTTGTACTAAATTACGGGTTTGTATCTTAGTTTGCTACTTAGTTATAGCAATTTATATGTTTTCGATTAATGGCGTTTTGTGGGCGTGGCAGTAGTCGGATTACGTCCATCTACCAACTCTTCCTAATTTTTTTTTGCCAAGGAACACATGTACCAAGCTTCATTTAGATATACTTGTATGTATGTATATAAATATAAATTCATTTTGCATATTTAAATCCCTACGGGGGTGGGGCCTCAACAAGTATGTTTTAAGCGAATACGCTTCACCAGCACTAAAAAAAAAGGGGTAAAACAATATTTGACCCAGGAAGTGCTTGTAGTGGTGGAGTATTAGATTTGCTCGCTTCCAGCAATCAGAATAAATAGATTCAGCAAAAGTACTGCCAGTATTGCTTTCTGCTTGCCTCTTTCTTCCACTTCTATTGTAATAAACTTTTTTTCGGCGTCAGCTACAGCCTGCAGTACAATAAAAAAATAGCGCAGCGTTGACAGCGTTTGCCATCAATGCTACCAGTTGGGAAGCTTTCAGCGCCTATTATATTGGCTTATCACTTTCTTAAGTTTATCTGCTGTTGGTAAAGGCATGTATTTATACGAAAAGCAAATGCCACATCTCGAAAGAATTTTCGGTAGCAAGAATCGTGCAAGGTGCGTTCCAAAGTAAACAGTAAAAAAGTAACAAAGTAAACTCTAGTGGCGCCATCTATATGTCGACTTCATGACATTTCATCTATTGGAAGTGAAGTGAAGAAGTGAACCTTTACCGAAACGTTTCAATTGATGAAACAAGTTTATGGCGATGATTGCCTATCCCGTAGCAGAGTGCATGAGTGGTTTCAACGTTTTCAAATTGGTCGTGAGGACATAAATGAGAAATGAGCCGAAACCCAAAAAATCGCGCCTGGAGAAGTCAAAAGTGAAGACAATGATGATTTGTTTTTATGATTCCAAGGGTATTGTCAAAAAGGAATGGTTCCACCCGGCCAAAACGTTAATGCGGTATTCTACCTTGGAGTTTTGAAGCATTTGGTGCGCCGTATTCGACTCGAATATCGCGAAGATGGAAGTTGGCGTTTGTTGCACGATAATGCGCCGTCTCATCGATCGACGCTTGTGGCCGATTGTTTGACCAAAAATCACATTTTAACAATCAACCACTCCCCGTATTCACCTGATATGGCACCGTGCGACTTCTACCTTTTCGGAAAAATGCATTTGCCGATGAAAGGAAAGCGTTATGCAGACGTGGAGGCCATTCAAAAGGCTTGCACCGGCATACTGGCGGTTATACCGGGCAACGAGCTAAAACACTCGTTCTACATGCTTTTGGACCGTGCAAAAAGCTGTATTAAAGCAAAAGGAGACTGTTTTGAATTAAATTAATTGATTTTGCCTATAAAACCATTTGTTCTGTCTTTTTTTTAAAAGTCCTGTTTACTTTGGAACGCACCATGTATTAACAATAATATTGTTTATTATAATTATTTGGTTTTTTGTTGTTCTTTTGACTATATATTTTTAGGAGGAACAGCAAAAACAAAGTGGAAATATTTGAAGGACAAGGTCTAGACTACCTCCATTCATGTTCAGCGCTAAACTATTAATATTATATAATAAGGTTTGCTAGAATAACGGTAATTAATTTATGTAGTACAATATAATTTCCATATTTTCGGCATTAAACTAAAGTATATCCAATATTATAAGTTCAGTTTGCTAAGATATCTGACATATTAACCAATATATGCGGTATAATGCCAACCGGAAGTTTGAAAATCTTTTATAAGGTACTAGGCGCCCTCCGCTGCGCTCCGGGACGCTCGCTTCGCTCGCTCGCCTACGTCCGCCCCCCGCCGAGCGCGAGCTAGCTCGCTCTTATGTTAGTTGATTCTCGACAGCAGCAGAAAACTTTTAGATATAATAGAGAGATATGGGAGATAGGTATAGTATTTAATCGATTATAATGCAGTAATGCAAATATTATTCCTTCATTAACGTCTATAATTTCGGAGGCATTATTCAAAATTTTCACACAATTTCGTTTTATTAAGTAATTGTTATTTGGTTAAGATGTGGTAAGTCTCTATAATTATTTAATTAATACAATTCATTATTATATCTTAGTATATCTACTTGTTGAAACATTAACTCGCAACTATCTCTTAGGGCAATAATATAGATATGTGTAATGTTACTAATTCCGTTGGAATTTGAAGAGCGTAAATAATATTGTTGTTTTTGTCTGTAAGGGATCCTAATTTGATTTTCTTTAGTTTTTGAGAATCTATGTTAGGCCACTTTTTTTCTGTGGGTGTTTATCTTACTTCTAATAAATTTAATTTGCATGTTTAATGTTGCCTGTCCTACTTGCCGATTTTATAAGGTGATCCATTTCGAAGTGCCCTACTTTTTAAAAGAAAAAAAACACAGAAAATTCAAATTTAATGGAAAATTTTTATTATCATTCGAAAGAATATTCTTCGGCATTTATTTTTTGAAGATTATCTCTTTCAAACGCCACGTCTTATATGGTCAATCCTTTCTGTCCAATTTTACTGATGTGTTGCTCCAAGGCCTGAATCGAAGCAGGATTGTCCGCATAGACTCTAGACTTTACATATCCCTACAGGAAAAAGTCTAACGGTGTGATATCACACAATATTGGTGGGCAATCGACCGGCCCCAAACCTAAAATTATCTGCTCACCGAAGTGTGCTCTCAATAAATCAATTGATTGATGCGATGTAAGGAAAGTATCGCCGTCTTGTTGAGACTAGGTTAGGTTAGGTTAGGTTAGGAGGTCGATCCCAAGAAGGATTCCACTTGGACAGCTTAAGACGCCGGTCCGTTGTAATACCTACAAAACTCTTATAATCTGGATCAAAAGACCATTACAAGTCGACGAAACGCATTGTGCTTACAACAAACTTGTTAAGACGGCCAATATCCATTCCGGCTAAGTATTCAGGTCCTCCAAAAGTGTGATTGCCGAGATATTTCAATCTCAGCCTAGCGAAAGCCGGACATTGGAGGAGAAAGGGCTGGGATGATTCCACCTCGCCCTCCTCCATGCAACTTTGGCAACTAGCATTGGGTAGTACTCTAAGCCGTACCGCATGAGTACCCATTGGACAGTGTCCAGTGAGAACTCCTACCATAGCGGCGAGATGCACTTTGCTCAGAGCGAGAAGTTCCCCCGACCTCCTGCGCTCTACTCTTGGCCAGAAGGATCTCGCGGTCGCACAGGAGTTGGTTGTCGACCAGCGTCTGCTGAGTGCACGCGAGGTCCATTGATCCAAAGGTAGAACGCAAGACGTTAACGGAGATCCAACTCGATCCCATTCCGATGTGAGCAGGGCAAGTGTGCCCCCCC
The DNA here is from genome assembly GCF_042242935.1 of Bactrocera oleae. Taxonomy (NCBI): domain Eukaryota; kingdom Metazoa; phylum Arthropoda; class Insecta; order Diptera; family Tephritidae; genus Bactrocera; species Bactrocera oleae. The sequence goes on from NC_091536.1 coordinate 29,191,819, forward strand.
TGGCTAGCTCATCGGCTTTGCAGTTTCCAGCGATTCCGTTGTAATCAGGCACCCAAACGAGCCTGATGTTGAAATAGCCAGATGCTATCTCTAGAGAGGACAGACACTCCTTGACTAGCTTTGATTGCACGGTTTGCGAGCTCAAAGCTAGTATTGCCGCCCTACTATCGGAGTGGATGCTCACTTCTACAAACGAGCCTGCACTACGCAGCAGTACTTCTACCGCCACCTTGATAGCAGCCACTTCCGCCTGAAAAACACTACAGTGGTCCGGTAGCGTGAAGCTAAGACTGACGGAGAGCTCCTTGCAGAAAATCTCTTCATCGCTATTTACATATTTTGTGTGGTACGAGCATTTAACAAATTTAATGTTGTCGAATCCATGATTGTTGTACTCTATTATATTCATGATCTTTAAGCTCGCTATATATAGAAGTTAAATCGACAGAAGTCAAATTAGTCGTTAAGCTGAAAAGCACTCAAGTTGTCGAAAGTGAAAAAGGGCAGGTCGGAAAGCAGCGGTCGATACAAGAGGTCGCCATTAAGTTGTTAAGTCGTCAAATCCCCTAGTCGGTTTAAGTTGTCTGAGCAAATATACATTTTTTAACACATTACTTTGTTCACTCTCATAATTAACATTTAATAAACATTTATACTAACCAACAATTCACATTGTTACATACATATATTTTTATATGGTTGTGTTTTATTTCGAACTCCAATTGTTGTCCCTATGGTGTCCAAAATGGGTATATGGTTGTTCAATTGCTCCTCTTGAGAGTGGATTGTATTAGTATCGTTTTCATCCAAATTTATTTATTTATTTAACAGAAAGATAATTATAAATAATTATATTACAGTTTTAAGGCACTAGCAACGAAGGCTATCGGCCTGACGATAATATATATTCGGTAATTAACTAGGTAAAAAAAAGGATAAAGATCTAAAAGGAAAGTCCTTGAGTTACAAGTTGTCTGTCAGTATGATACAGTAATCCAGTTTGGTATATAAACGTATGCAAATCTTTTAAATTATCTAAAGAAAATTCTGTTAGCAGATTTAATGGTGTTGTGTTCTGGAATATGCTGTTCCTCGCGTTTAAGTACTTTCTGCATGCATCAAGGATGTGGTTGAGTGTCAGAGGACAATTGCATGCTTGGCAAGATGGAACAGCAGAGCCACTTAGGAGATGTTGATGTGTGATTGCTGTGTGTCGTAGACGTAACCTAGTGAATTATTGTTAAAAAGTCAACGTGCTTATATGTTGACCAGATTTCCGCTGACTTTCAATTTATGTAGTTTTTGAGAGATTTTTGAATGTCTGATCTAACATAGGTGGCGACTGTTTCGCTTGGGGAATGGCAAGTTTGTTTGGCTGCTACATCAGCATATTCATTACCAGAAATTCCACAGTGGCCAGGGGTCCACATTATTTTTATTTTGGAGCTTTGTTCTATTAATTTCTCACGTATCCTTTGGATCAAAGGTTCGTGGTTTGTTATATTTTGTAGTCCTACTGCCGATTTACTATCCGAGCAAATAACATATTTGCCTTTGGATGCGGCTGCATATTCTGTAGCGAAGGTTATACCTGTGTTGTGTTACCATCTTCGCCCTTTCGAAGTCTAGTCCAAGTGTAGTAACATCGTTTCGATTCGAGATGGCAGTTGAAAGAACGTGTTCGTGCAGTTGATCAGGTTTGAAAGCTACTTGCTTAGGGCTTATATGGTTTCCTCTTTGCGCAAACCACATTAATCGTTTGGCGATAATCTTCTCTTATACCTTTCTCAAACATGAAAGTAAGGAGATCGGACGATAGCTATAAATATCGGCGAGATGTTTACCGGGCTTTAAAATTGGAACGATGTCAGCATTTTTCCAGGAGTTTGGAAATATGTCCTGCGCGAAAATATTATTATATAGGTTTAGTAATCTATTGGCCGTGCCATGTAAACAATTTTTTATAATTTGATAGGAAATTCTGTCAAAACCAGGTGTTTTCCTGTTGAGCTATACAAGGCTTCTTTAAACTCTATGGAGGTGATAGGCTTGTATACTTTCCTGTTTATTGTGTTCTTTTCAGAGATGAATACCTGTACAAAATTAGAATCTTGGGAGTATTCTGGCCAAGTGGAGGAAAAATACTTTGCTATTTCATTTGCTCTTCATATGGTGCCTCGATCAGTATTCATAGCTAAAATGTGACTTTGCTTGGCTGTGCCTGTTACTAACCTAATGTTATGCCAAATTTGCCTTGGAGACAAGGAGGGGTTAATGTCGTTGGTTATTTGCTGAAAACACTCTCTTTTAGATTGTTTGGAATGATACCTAAACAAAGCTTTTGCTTTTTTGTAAATCATCAAATTGCTTTCGGTGCGATGTTTTTTGAATTCCGCCCAAGCCTGCTGCTTCTTGCTCCTAAGTAGTGAAATGTTCTGGAATAAGATTCAGATGGTTTACGGGTAAAGTTTTTTGCTTGGAGTATGTGTAAATGAGATGCCAAACGAAAGATTTTTTTGTATAAGTGCTGCTTCTTTGTTTATATTTTCAGAGATGGGAATTTGCGAAGATATGGCAACGCAGCAAGCTTAAAATTGGGGTCAACCCGCTTTGTCTGTGTTAAACTTTGGGGATTTTTGGATTTTTTCTTTATATTAGATAGCTTCAATAGTGGTTATGATCGGGAAATAGTCACTTCCGTGAAGATATTTTAGGATCTTCCATGAACAATTTGGTGCTATGTTTGCTGAACAAAATATAACGTCTACATTTGTGAAACTTTGGTGAGTTGACAAATCGGTAGGTGAGCCATCATTGAGGACTACCAAATTTGACGTTAAGAGCACTTCTTCTATTATATTTCCTCTTTGATTGTCTCGGGTAGAACCCCAGAGAGGCTCTATGAGTTCAAATCACCTAGTAAAATGATTGGTGGGGAAACATTTCTTAATATTGTAAGAATTTCGTTTGAGTTAAAACTTTGACTTGGAGGTATATACATAGATATCAGCGTAATTTTAAAGCCTATATTATTTTTTATGGCAATTGTGGAAATAGATGATGATATATTTAGTTTGTTGTGGGGAATGCCTTTTTTAATGAATACACTTATTGCTTATTTGTCGTATTTTGCGTATGATTGTGAAAATATGCTACGTAGACGGTGGGTGGAGTGGGGGTGCTGTTGAAAGGCAAATGAGTTTCCTGCAACGATACAATGCTAGGGTTATGGTCTTTTATAAGTAGTTGTAACTCATGGAAATTGTTCCAATATCCATTAAGATTCCATTGCAAAATAGTAGTAATTTTGACTTATGAATAGGTCTCTCTTGAGAGTGGATGGTATTTGCATCGTTTTCATCCAAATTATTTTCTGAAGATAGATTGAGACCTGTTTCCATAAAATTAATTGATTTTCTGGTTTTACTTGTTTTACTTTTTGAAACGAGTTTATGTATGTAGAGTCATATATAATAATTCTAACATTTTTCTTTAGAAAATGTGTCATAGGTTGTGCTACTTTTGTGTATACTCCTAGAAGAGACTTTATTTGTCTTGTATTATGTTTATCTTGTCAAAATTATGTTAAACTCCTTCCGGTGTTAAAACATGAACTAGGAACTATGTTTCTTTGGCTCAAAAATAGCACTTGTCGAATTGTACAATACGGTAATGTTTCTTTAGTGCATTGAACATGTTTGTAAGGTTTTGTATATGATCATCTAACGTGGTACTGAAAACGAGAATGTCGTCCAGGTACAGTAACCATATTTTATTTATGTATTCTTTAAGGACATAATTCATTTTTGAAGGGTTGATGGGGCATTTTTGAGGCCGAATGGTATTCTAATGTATTCGTAATGGCCAAAAGGGTTAAAAACGCGGTTTTCTTTCGATCCTCTTCTTTTACCAGAATTTGTTGGAATCCTTTGGAAAATCGAGTATTGAAAAATATAAAGTTCTTCCTAATTTATCTATTATATTATCAATGTTTGGGATTGGGAATTTGTTAACGATTATGATATCATTTAATTTTCTGTAGTCTATCACAACCCGCTATTTCTTCGTTTGGGAGTTATCTACCTTTTTAGGTACTATCCATAGAGGGCTATTGTAAGGGCAATTGCTATTTCTTTAGATTACCTGTTTTAACATTTCCTGAATTTGCTTAGTTTTCTCTTCTTCATGTACCTGTGGGTATCTGTAAATTTTTGAGCATACTGGGGTGTCGATCGTAGTCACGATCTCGTGTTGAAAAGCTGGTGTAATCGTTAGATCATCGCCTTCTTTATAAAATAAATTTTTGTAATTTTTTATTAACTAAATAAAAAAAATTTCTTCCTCATTTAAATTTGTTGTAAATTCTTTAATTTGTAAATTTTTGTACCGTTTCTCATGTTAATAACTGATTGTAATAGTTTTAATATGTTTTGACTTCTGTAGGTCAGTTAATTTCCATGACATACGAGTATTTGCGTCAAAGTAAAATTCAAGCGGTAAACTAGTTATTATTTCTCATTTAAGTTACTTAATTGTTTGTATTTTATTAATTTTCTTTTGTCAATTAAGGATGTAGTAGAGCCTGAATCGGTTAGATATATGATTTTTCAATTTGTATTTGTTAATTCTAGTAGCGGAAGATAGTTCTGGTATGTTCCAAGATGAAAATTTACTTCTTGGTCTATGTGGTCTACTTACATTGGGATCTTATTCCGATAATTGGTACTTTTTGCATTATTATAATTTTTATGGTTTTGGTAATTTCGTCTAAATGAACTTATCGTGTTATTTAAGGGATTTGAATTACTGAAACGATTACTGTTTAGTCGCGGTTTTTCTGTATTATTTATTATTATTATATTAGTATTATTTCTGTATTAGGAAATACTAAAATTCGTCCTTGTTCGTTCGCTGTTCTGCCTATTACCAAAATTGATATACCTAGTATGTGTTAGGTTATGACCCCCAGGTCTTTGGTTATTTCCTTCTTGCGTTACCGGATTATATGAACTTATATTTATAGTTAGCCCGATTTCTTCTAGGACAAAGTAAGCTTTCCTCAACGAGTTAATATTCTTACCGTAAATTATTAATGATAGATGTTGTTGTTGATGATTTTTATACTCTCGCAACCTGTTGCTACAGAGTATAATAGTTTTGTTCACCTAACGGGTGTTTGTATCACCTAAAACTAATCAAGTTAGATATAGGGTTATATATATATAAATGGTCAGGATGAAGAGACGAGTTGAAAACCGGGTGACTGTCTGTCCGTCCGTCCGTCTGTCCGTCCGTCCGTGCAAGCTCTAACTTGAGTAAAAATTGAGATATCTTTATGAAACTTGGTAGACATGTTTCACCGTAAGATGGTTGGTATTGCAGATGGGCGTACTCGGACCACTGCCACGCCCACAAAACGCCATTAATCAAAAACAAATAACTTGCCATAACTAAGCTCCGCAATAAGATACAAGACTGTTATTTGGTACACAGGATCACATTAGGGAGGGGCATCTTTTTTTTAAAAGTGGGCGTGGTCCCGCCTCTAATAGGTTTAATGTGCATATCTCCTAAACCGCTTATGCTATAATAACAAAATTCACTAGAAGCAAATGTTTTTAAAATAAAAAAAATTATTGAAAATAGGTCGTTTTTTACCCGACGAAACCCATGTAACCCCTTAAGAACTGTAATTTCCTTCGCATCGGTAATACAAATATGGGTTGGCGTCGATGTAACTCGCGTGTAAATTTGGCCTTAAGTAGAATAATGACCAACATTGGAGGACCAAAACAAATCAGCAGATTACTTCTGGTAGTCAATCATAATGTATGCGGTACCTGTATGGGCACCAGCGTTAATGAAAACACATATGCCAAAATGGCAAACCGTAGCATGAAGCAAGAGTGTGGACAGAAAGCTAACATTGGTAGAACACAAAGAGGCCGGACAAGTTAGCATCCATTAATGGCAAAATCGCTGGGACACACCAGTTAAGGAGAGATGGACGCACACATTAATTGGTAATGTGCACGCATGGGTGGAACGAAAACACGGCGAAACTGACTTTTACATGACCCAGTTTCTAACGGGGCATGGAAGTTTCAGAGAATACCTGAATAAGTATGGTCATGACAAACAGAGTAGCTTGTTCCCTAACTTTTAGCATCAGCGAGAACGGAAAATGCATCTTTTTGCCCAAAATTTACAAAAGGGCGAGTGTATCTGGAGAAGGAGTGGCAGATCGAACAAAATCAGATAATATAGTGCTATATATGCAGCAATCGAAGCAAGTATGTTACAATATGGAACAAACGACAGATTTGATACTCCAAATTTTAAGAAGATCCGAACGATGAAGAAACAGTGCTAATAAAGCCGTGAACAGAGTGTTAATGACGTGAGCCAACAGGTTAAGCTGGACATGCAATGAAATACTTAACGGCGGTTCCGCAGGGCCATTCACAATGCTACAAGCGATGGAATTCAGGGTATAGTACGTAGACGTATACGAATCGTGCATACTGCATACTATTAATTACAAGTATCTATAGTCTCTTTCTTCGGCAACAAAGGAAAAAAAAAATAAAATCTCATCAACACACCACACAACATAAGTCACTACACTGACAGACCACGATCACCACATCACTTTACACGACGACTATACTCTTGTAGAACACACAGGATCACAATACACCTATACACCACATCACGCAAACAGGAATAAAATGATTCTAGTCTTGATTAGCCTTTTCGATACCACCAACGCATTATACATAACAACGGCTCTTCGTACGTGTGATCTTTCTAGAAACCGCTTTCATTTTTATACTCTTGTAACATGTTGATAGAGAGTATAATATTTTTGTTTACCTAACGTTTCTTTGTATCATCTAAAACTAATAGAGGTAGATATAGAGTATACAAGTATACATAAATTATCAAGAAAACTTGAGTAAGAACACGCAATAATGGTTGGTATTGCAGATGGACGAAATCGGATCGTATCCAAAACGTAAAAAGTTGCGTAATTAAGCTCTACAATAAGATACAATTTTTGGTGCTATGAATCAAATTTGGAAAGGGCATGTGGGGTTTTAAAAATTATGAAAAAGTGGGCGTGAAGCCAAATTAACCAAACTTGCTCAAAATACTTTGCTATATAACCGTACGTTCAATATGCGACGAAACTCACTTGGAGTTGAATGTGTGCATTATTAAACAAAATTTTTGCATTTGGAGTGATGTTAATCCACAAGCCATTGTTGAGATGCCATCACATTCTCAAAAAATCACTGTTTGGTGTGCTCTTTAGGCAAGGCGAGTCATTGGTCAAAATTTCTTCAAAAATAAAGCCGGCCATAATGTTAAAGTCAATGGGGAGCACTATGGAGTCATGATTAATGACTTTAAGGATTGTGATGTGCCCGACCTTTGGTTCTAATAAGAAGGGTCTACTTGCCATACTACATAATCATTTTATTGAAAGATTGAAGAAAACTTTTGGTGAGCGCATTATCTCGCGTCGTGTCCTCTAAAATCGTGCGATTTAAAATCGCTAGACAGTTTTTTGTTAGGTTATGTGAAATCGCTTGTCTACGCAAATAAGCTTGAAACGATTGACGCATTGAAGGAGAAGATGTCTGCAAAAAATGGTCACAAATTTGGAAACTTGGCTGGAATTTAGTCGAGCTAGCCGCGGCGGTCACTTGCCCGAAATCATTTTTAAAACATAATTGCGAGCCCTTATATTTATTATAAAGCCATATTCTTGGCAACAACATGTCTGAAAAAACACCCTTTATAATCCGAAACAAACACACAAAAAACGATGTGCAAACCAGTGAAATTCAGACGATGGAGGTCAAAACCAAAAATAGCAAACTCTCCATCACTGGTACCATGATAGGCATCTAAATAAGTGATTTAGTTTCTAGAAAACGAAACCAAGTGTTGTGTCAGACACAATAATACCAATAGCCAAAATAGTTGTAAATAATGTGCTAAATAAAACTGGGCAAACAGCCTCTGCACAAATTCAGATAATGGCCGCCAAAACCGGTAATAAATCGGTAAGCTTTTTACGCACACCTTATAATTAATTTTATTTTCATATAATGTACAGCGCGTTCTGATGGATATCAATAGCTCCTTCTTGGAGCGCAATTTCATAACCCCTGCACGTGCTATGAACGATTTCTTGCTGAAGGCTTTATCTTAAACTTGCTATAACTGACCAACACTCAATGTTGATTGTTATGTAGAAAAAGTAAAAAAAAACATTAAGTTCGGTTGCACCGAAGTTATAATACCCTTCACAAATACAAAAGATTCCTTAGAAGAACTTGATTCCGATCGTTCAGCTTGTATGACAACTATGTGCTATAGTAATTCGATCTGAACAATTTCTTCGGCGATTCCATTATTGCTTAGATCCGTTCCGAATTTCGTGGAGATATCTCGTGATGTGAAAAAGTTTTCAATTTAAGCACTTGATTCCTATCGTTCAGTTTGTATGCCAGCTATATGCTACAGTGATCCCATCCGAATAATTTTTTCGGATATTCCATAATTGCTTAGATAATAATCCGTTCTAAATTTCATGAAGATATCTCGTCAAATGAAAATTTTCTATGCAAGCACTTGATTCCGATCGTTCAGTTTGTATGGTAGCTATATGCTATACTAATCCGATCTAAACAATTTCTTCGGAGATTCCACTATTGTCTTAGATAATGATCCGTTCCAAATTTTGTGAAGATATCTCGTCAAATGAAAAAGATTTCTTTACAAGAACTTTGTATCCGATTGTTCAGTATGATATCTCAAAAACTGAGCGACTGCTTCGCGTATATATAAACAGACAGACGGACAAATGGACGGACGGACATTGCTTAATCAGCTCATCTCATCATGCTGATCATATATGTATATATTTTATGGGGTCTCCGACCTTTCTTTTTAAGTGTTACAAATTTCTCGGCAAACTTTATATACCCTGTTCAGGGTATAAAAAAAATTTTATATATATATTTATAAAATTACATAAGTGTAGGAACAGACAACAGACATCGAGCAGAGGACGTACGTATTTACGATAACATGCAACACTGAGTAGCGACAAAGAGAGACAGTGAGTAGGGAAACGAAAAGATGACGATTTGAAAATTCTTAACAGCCGACACACCTACAAACACTGAACAAGTTAGAGTAAAATGAACATCAAATATATAAGTATGTCAAATTAAACGTTCAACTTTAATCTAAAATAAACATTACATTTACGAGCACTGAACAAGTTCAGTAGAGTAAAATAAACATCAAATATATTTGTCAAATGAAACGTTAAACTGTTATGCAAAATAAACATTACATTATTTTTTAAATAAAACGTGAGACATTAAAAAAAAAGAAACGCAAGCCCACAAATTGAGGGCTCAGTCCGGGCGAATAAAATTTTGAAGTGTGGTGTGCAGTGCGGGTGAAATTTGCGTCGTCAAGCGCTGTAAAAATTAAGCATTTAATCATCCGCTTTGGAATTGCCAGCGTCGTCAAACGCTATGAAATTTAACATTTAATCATCCGTTTTATAATTGTCATCGTCGTTAAATGTAGTGCAATACACAAAAAAATTTCGAGTGTCGAGATATATACATTGCAAAACAGTCAAGTCAATACAAAATACCGAAAATGGTACTCCTTACTATCAAAAAGTCTCAAAACCGTATTTTCGGTGGGGAAGCTAAAAACGAAAACTGCATCAATATGATCCCCCCTTTTGTCGTTGGATTAAAGAGAATTTATCTTTGTGGAATTATAGTAATAGCGCAGCTTCTGTCAATGAAAACTTGACATCATCATCAAATCAGAATTACCGGCTGTTCACAATATTCCACGCGTTCTCAAAAACATCGTCCAGATCTTGTGAACCTAAATTCGATAATGGCAACAAAGCATTTCCGATGAATAATTTGATATTTCTCATTGAAACGTTTCTGATATCATCAAAATATTCGCACTTTGGAAAACTCGATTGGTAAAAATCATTGGTGTGCGCACGAAGACTTTGAAAATTAAATAGTATTATCGAAATGTCTTTTTTCGAGTTAATAAAGTCGAATACTTGTTTATCTAATGTGTAAATTTGATTTCCCGCGAATTGATCATATCTCACTTCGCAAAGGGCTCTGCTTTTGAAACGTTACTTCTACAGGAATCAACATTTGTAGAAGGCTCACAACTTGTAGACAGGTTACTAGTTCCCATATAACTCTTTTTCCATCTCTGCTCGCTTTCGATAATATTGAGCTCTTTTCCCTCTTGATCCTCTGGAACTAGTGGAAGCACTGGGGATCGCTACCTCATCTCTCCCTATGAAATTGGTTTGACATTATTGTTATCATTGTGGAGTATGAAAATATATTTTTTGCGACATGGTAAATTCATATATTATATACTATTTTGGTCCATTTTATCCAAATTGTATGTACATGCTTAAGATTTAATCTTAAGCGTCATCGTAATACGATTAAGATTATTCACTAATTCGTTCAAAAGAAAAGAATTGCATTCATACTTCGACGTTATATATCTACTGAATTTCATACCACCATATATATTTTTCACAAAATAGCTCAATTTAGTCTGAATTTACGGTACAGTGTAGACCGTCCTTTGCTTTCGCGCCACTGTCAGCCAAACTTGCGACTCGATGAACGAGAGCGTACGAGCAGAGTGGCAGCAACGAACGGACAGGTTCTAACCTGCTTTGTTTATTCTTGTAATTGTTTTACTCGACTCAGTGCATGTTCTTATTATTTTAAAATGAGTTATCAAGATGTACGCGTACGTCGAAAGATACGTCTGTAAGACGAAGAAGTCCTGCCAGGACGATGTGATAAAATTATGGAATACAGCGAAGCAAAAATTCCCGAAGAAAGAGAGAGAGAGTCAAGATGAGAATTAACAGCTTCTGAGAGAAGCCACTAAGAGAAAAGTTCGCTATACTTTAGCATTCTTTCAAAAGATAGGTTAAATATATTTTTTCAAGATAATATTTTTTTTATATAAACTTTATTGTTACAATTAATAGCATAAAAAAACCAAAATGCTGAAATTCTTGATAAAATATTCTAATAAAATATTAGCGCGGTTATTTCATTTAGTTCCAATAGTCTCTCTTGAGACAGAGCATAATTCTCCATGGACTGAATTAAAGATATTCTTCTTTTACTCACAGTAGTCATGATTTAAGTATTCTATTGTTAAATTTTTATTACATTTATAACTCTCAGCAGGAGTGCATAGAACGGCTGAACAGCCTATCAAGTTACAATAGAGTGCACCTCATCTAGGTGGTCACAGGGGTATAGCAGGAAATGAACTGGCTGACGAGTAAGCCCGCTCTGCAGCCTCCACAAAAATGGTAGGACCAGAACCGTTCGTAGCGGTTGAACCATTAAAGAGCTGCTCCGTAAAGAGGAAAGAGCAGTCAGGGAGAGACATTGGCAACATCTCCAAGGCATGCGCCATGCCAGGTTGCTGATGGGGGTTATGACCTCACACGGTTTAAAACCCTAATCAACCTCCCAAGGAATAAGTTCCGGCTACATGCTGCGTTCTACACTGGCCACTGCAGGCTCAAGAAGCATCCCTATAACTTGGAATTGACATCTTGTGCAAATTGCCGGTTCTGCGACATGGAGCCGGAAACCCCAGAACACCTGCTAGTAGATTGCGTAGCAGTCTGCAGGCGCAGAATTAAGGCGCTTGGATCCATTTTTCCGAATAGGGATCACATTGCTTCACTAGCACCTAGCAGTATATTGGAGTTCATCAATATGCTGGGGTTAGATGAGTCGTTGTGACCTAAGGGAGGGCACAATAGACCATAGGTCGCGGTGCATACCTCTATCCTTATCTATAACTCTCAGCAATATTGATTACTAGTTATAACTAGTCGTAAATAAAAGTACGATATAAATTGTTTTTTTTTACAATAACAATCCAACGCATTTACGTAAGAAACCCACATTCTAAAAAAACTCACGTGAGATTGGGGGATGTGAGAGGGGGTTGAATAAAATTTCACGACATCTCACCAAAGGGGTAAAAAAAAATACCTCACGTAATTAATGGACTTAACGTACCTTCACGTAATCTCGACTCCACTGCGTTAGCTGTAGTCTCCTTTTCACTCATTTTAATTATATTTAACGACGACAAGCGACAGGCAGTATCTGTCAAATGTTAACATACACACGTTCCTATGGCGACAGTTATTTAGACAGCAGCACGAATTTCGGCAGTAGGCTTGTAGTTGTCGCCAGAGATATAGAGATGCCCAACTCATTTCTCACTGAAAATGAGGAAGCTATTGCTAAACGTCGAAACCTCCTGAACTCAGGCAACTGTCAAAGTTCAGGAGGTCTTAGCAATTGGAAAAAAGAGACCGCCAGATTAAAATCCCGCAAAATTTTAATTCGAATGGAAACATTTTTCATATTTTTCTTTCCATTTGTCGTTATTACGAAGAATAACAAAAGAAAAGCAGCACGCAGCTTGTGTACATGTAAGTATATTTTAGTTTTTATTAGATAAATTTGCATTTATTTAATAATTTTTAATTTAATTATACAGCCGAGATGTCAAAAGCAAAAAAAAAAAATGGAGTAATTGTGTTGCTGGCTGCAGCGAGGAAGGACGAACGTTTAATTTTACAAATGAGAGAACGGATCTCGAACGGTGAGTAAATCAAAAAATGAATTAATTAAATAGTGCAAAAAGTGTGTTAAATATATTATATATGATAATATCCCCAAAAAGTATTTAAAAAAGTTTTAAATAATTGTGAAAAGTTTTAAAATATGTGTTTCAATAGTTATCGATATATTGAAATTTATACCATTTTATATATAATATTATATTTTGAAGTAACGACTGTGCGCATATCATTAATTATTTTCGATGTGCTATTAATAGTGCAATTGAAATTGTAGTTATTTAATATTTAAATGCGAAAATCTTAAAAAAGTTATCGATAATAGTAACAAATGTTACAATAACATAAAATATGTGTGTCGATAATTTTCGATATATCGAAATTTCATTCCTAAATTATTTTGAAGTAACGACTTATCATTGAATATTTATGATAGTTATAAAATAGTTAACTAAGTTTGATATCGAAACAGCGTTATTAAAATAAAATTTTATATGTTTTGGCACTTTTGCACTATTATTATTTCATATATTTTATATTATTTTATAACTTGGGTTTTTCTTTTAATAAGCATAAATGTTGGCTCAGACGTTTAGGTGTTTCTGAAAGATTTGAAGAAGAAACACATGAACACGATTTTGCTTGCGAGCGACATTTTTCCGAAAAAATTCGCCACGCAAAAAAAATTGAGTGCGAGACCCATTCCGGATATTATTTTAATTGTCGAGGATACTTTTAATGCCTTATAATTAGTATTGAAGATTTCGCTCCCTAAATGAAAGAATCTGCCTCAAATGCAAACAGTACATCGAGGTAGCTCCATCCGCTTTTAGAACGGGAAAAGAAAGGAAAGAAAATTGTTTGAGGAATTTGACAGAAATTGCCATAAATAGGTTAAGAGAAATGATATTTACTAAATTAAAAGAAATTAGACCATTCCTGTGTTGTGAAGACTGTGACACAAAGATAGTTATTGCTCTTTTTATTACAATGGGACTTATTTTGTAATTATATTTTTGAATAAAGATATTTCTATTCTCAATTTTAAAAGTAAAATTTTGTGTATATCCCACTTTTTGGATTTAAGTTAAATTTTAAATATAGAAAAAAAATGATTTTTTTTAACAGACCGGCTACCTTAAATACTCTAAAGTTAGTACGTTGGCAGAAAGTTTTGTACATATAAATAATAATTTGGGGATTAAATAAAGGCTTTTGTATATATGCGAATTTTTATAGTTATAAAAATTGTTTAACCTGTGATATGAAGTGATATTGTTTTTGTTAATTTTATTTTATAAGTATTTATCTTTAAATTGTTATCGTTTTGTTTTTTACTTTTATTTTTTTTATGCAAATAAGTTTATAATGAATGATAAAGGGGGAACGGAGCACCCAAAAATAACTTCGGTAACGCGCCCTTTGCGTACCTCATAGGTGGAGTGAAATAAGAAAATTTGGTGTTTAATTTAAAATGCTCAAAAATAATTTTTGTTTTTGATCTGGCATTAATGGAAAATGTTATAAAAACCGCTATTTTTGAGGCGCTCTCAGACTGGAATAAGTTGAACATCCTTTTATCCCTGGTTGTCGCTGTCGCTAAATTAAAACCATTTCTAATTTTCCCGACCTATTATACCTAGGGGTGTTTAAATATGAAGTTTGTGTTTTTTAATTAATACTTTTAGGTTTTTCTTGAAATATTGTTTCTCTTATATAAAAATCAATAAATTTTGTATACCGCAATATGTTATTTAGTTGATCATATCTGCCAACTTCTTCCAAAACCAGACAAATTGTATTTATATGTCGGGACATCGAGAACGCCATTTCCGGCCATCAAAAATTGCACGCATTAGTTATTCGAATTAGGAATAATCGCGAGGGTCAACTCAGGCGAAGTATAATGGCCAAACCTCGCTCCAGAGCATTGTATAAAACTACAAGTAACTAATCCTAAGATCTTCACTAATACATACGCAAAAATATCCCACTTGGTACGGGTTGCCAACCAATATTCTGCTACTAAAGTCACACTTTGTACGGGTTGCCAACCAATATTCTACTACTAAAACGTCCAAATGACAGAAATCTGCTCTAGTGTGTTGCCGTGTTGTTTTAATATTTATAACTTTAAGAATTTTTTTATTCCATATTCAAATATTTTTGGGTTGTTTTAATTCCTAAAGATTAAATTTACATAGTATTATTTAAATTATCATTTATTGTATTGAAATATTATTAAATGTTCCCAATTTTATCAAATATATTATTGTGTAACGGTGATTTAGAATATTTTGTGAATATTATTTATTACTTAGTAGATTGTTTTGATTATTGTTATTGTTCCTGAATTGTACCTCATTTTTTATATTTATTTCTTTTTTGTTCAAATCAAATAATTAATATTCATGAACCTGATTTTATGTATATATCTTTTCGAGTTACAATTGTTATGATAAGTAGATTGTTTTAGAACTGTATATAGTATATGGGTGAATATAAAGTTCCTGGGGAACCGAACACTCAAAAATGATCGTTAACGCACCTATATTGCAAGCTCAGAGGTTGTGAGGAAAAGCAATAAATATATAATAATCTTTTGTTTCGAAAATATTCTTGAAAGTTTTCATTAATATTCTCCATTACAAATACATGTTCACAAACAAGCCTTTCATTTACATCTTTGTGTCAAAACAAAGGCAGATTCGATTAGGTGATCACGGCTGTTTCACACACATAGGAAAACAGCTGATTCTTTGGCTACTTGTAGGCTTATACAATGCTCCAGAGGAACCGCCTCTGCGCCAGATATGTATGCTATGTTCAGCACACAAGCAGCTTCTTGAACTACAACTTGTTTAAAGTAGCTGAGAATTACGCAGCAACAAGGTATTAATTTAATAGCGGATCGAAAATTTTAGTGGTGTTTCGGAATGTCTTGCTCTGCTGTATTTATGTATGTGATGCTTCACTCACTAAGCCGTCAATACTTGCTGCGTAGCTGTCTTTCTCTTTTAATCAATTTGTTCACTAGTAGATGCGTCATACACTCTAACCACTGCGCGTTAACATTTGAATGCAGGGGAATATATCGATGACGTAGTTGTTCAAGAATTGATAAATAATTATAAACACCAATGTATTGAATAATGTCAGTCTAAAATGAAGTACATACGTTGTATGCGACGAAGTACCAGTATTCTAACGTTCACGAAGATTGTCTTTAGAAGACAAAAATTCCGTAAACCATCAAGTGGAAAATTGTCTAAAAGCTGATATCAACCAGACAAGTTTTTCAAATTACGCATCTCTGATTGTTATAGTAAGTGAAAAGATGGGTCAAAGAGGTTGTGTTGCAACTACAGGTTCTTGAGCAGGAAAATCATTCGGGATAACTTTCCCATGGCACAGATCGATACCCTTTTAGACGATTTTTTTTCTATATGCCCGTTACTGAAGATTCGATAAAATATACAGCATTCGTTACCCCATATGTGCATTACAAATTTAGATAATTTCCCTTCGGTATATGTAACTCATCAGCTGTATTTTGTGAATGCATAAATTATGTTTCCTGAGACCTTAGCAATTTTTAGAGTGAAAAGTTAACTTCCTTGGATATGTCATTGGGGCTGGATCAATTAAACAATCTGAAGAAAAGATTTGGGCCATGAAAGATTACCCTATGCCAAAAGATAGGAAGACTGTCGAATAATTTCTCTAGCTCTATTTTTACAAGAATTTGATTACCAAATTATACACAGGATGCAGCAGTGGAATGACGATTGAACGAAAGCAATTAGGGCTACATTAGAAAGGGGTCTTTTGAAGATTTCTATAGCGCTTATAGAATTATGTGCAAAGATCGCTCAAAAGAACTAGTCGTTGTCCCATGTTCAATAGAAGAGGACATATTAGTGCATAAACAGATTCACTTTGCTGCACTTTAAACACAAGAGCTGGTAGAGAAACCACATTGTATTCCGCAGCTAAGCCAGAAAGTTGATAAAATAGTAACCAGTTGTGTAGAGTGCATCGTAGCAAATGCTAAAATGGGAAAGAAGGCTTCCTTACCCTAAAACCTAAAGATGATCAACCGTTGGTAACCTATCACTTAGACCATTTAGGGCCTTTGACGGCTACTTCAAAGCGTTTTAACCACATTTTATCAGTTGCATTCTCAAAATTTGGTTGTATCGAACAAAAGATACTGGTCCATCAGCAGTGATTGATAGGTTAAGTAGGTAAACAAGTTTTTATTTTTGTAAACCCAAGAAGAATAATAAAAGACAGGTTACCTCTCAAGCTTTTAAGGACTATTGTAGTGAGCAGGAAATACAGCATCTCTATATAACGACAAGTGTGCCGAGGGGAACGGAGCGTATTCACCGAACGGTAATTCCAAGGATGACGAAACTTCTTTAAACAGTCCAGATCAATGGTATAAAAACGTGGATAATGTAAAAAAAGGTATAAAAAATTATCCAAATCGAATCACAAAGTTGTCCGCATTTAGAATATTAACAGGGCTTAACATGCGTGTAGAAAATCAGGTGGGTTTGGGCGAGTATGGCTATGAAAAATATCCAAGCAATACAGGAAGCAAACGGAAAAACTTTAATGCAACGAGAAAAGTCGAGCAAACGTATGAAGAAAACGAGTTAGTAGCTATTAAACGAACACAATATGGTTTCGCATTAAATATTAAGAAAAAGTATTTAAGGATGTATACAATTTTTAGGAAGTTGAAGCACCGAACGGCAACAGTAGCTGAGTTCATGAAGAAATGGTGCCCGTCGTTCGCCGACGAACGAATATCAGAACGACCGAGTGTAGGAACGTCCTTACTCGAAGTAGGCGTACGTACTTACGATAACATGGAATACTGTGTAGCAACAAAGAAAGACAACGAGTAGGGAAACGAAGAGGAGTAAAATAAATATCAAATCTATTTGTCAAATTAAACGTTAAATTTCTATGTAAAATAAACATTATATCTTCGAGCACTGAATAAGTTCAGTAGAGTAAAATAAACATCAAATATATTTGTCAAATGAAACGTTAAACTGTTATGCAAAATAAACATTACATTTATTTTTTAAATAAAACGTGAGACATTAAATAAATAGAAAGGCAAACCCACATACATTTTGTCAACTTACCTCTTTCCTTTAAATGACTTACATTTTGCACTAGTATTTTAATTTCCATTTTTGGGATGTTTTTTGAGAATTTCATACTCTTGTAATTTGCAGGGAACAAAGGCGGAGGAACACCTTCAGGTTTTGGTAAAAATTTATATCAAACTAAGGAAAGTATCACCGTGATTTCATTCATTTAAGGGAGGAGGATACACTGATATTAGAAAAAGGTTATTTCTGAATTTCATTAATATTTCCTACATATTGACCGATAGATGCGGTATAATAGTTATAATAGGTCTTAAAAAGCTCTTCTCTACCATCCTGGTTGTGAAATTCAATGATTGTGTATCTCTGTTCAGTGAATTATTGTACTTTTAGAAGTTTTCAACATATCCGTTATATGGGGAGTGGGCGTGGTTATTATCCGATTTTACCCATTTTCACAGAGTTTGAAGAGGTGATAAAATCTTCTTCTTAGCAAGTTAGCTTGATATATCTTAAGCGGTTTGGAAAATATGTACAATAAAGCATAATGGGGGCGGCGACACGACCACATAAAAGTTTTCAGTCCACAGGTGTCCCTGGCTACTGCGATCTCTTGTATCAAAAAACAGTTTAGCATCTTAATTTGCGGCTTGGTTATGTCACTTTACACTTAATGCCGGTTTGTGGGCGTCACAATGTATGATTCTGCCCATTTGCAATACCGACCTTAATGGGGTTCGAAGGAATATAGGTATATACCAAGTTTCATTAATATATCTCAATTTATTTCCAGACGGCTCGTAATCCTGATCATTTATATATATATATAACCCTATATCTATCTTGATTAGTTTTAGGGGATATAAACAACCGTTAGGTGAACAAAAATAGTATACCCTGTAGCAACATGTTGCAAGAGTATTAAGAGAGACATATCGCAAAAGTGTGATGTTGGTGTTTGATGAAAAATTGTGCAATTGTGTTGAAACTTCTGAGGAAAGTGGTTAACTGTGGCTGGCAGTAAATCGAACGTCACGACTGACATAACAGCTTATTGTAAGGCGCTTATTGCCTGATGCGTGTGCGTAGCTGCACTGACATATTGTGTACTAGAGAACTGCAACGAGTAATACATTTTCGTTTATACTAGAGTACAGATCCGTTACTCTGGCAGATTCTGTCAGTTTGATTCATGTACATAAACCCTTTATCTTCAAATCAGCGACAAAGAACAAGTTTGAACCCTTAGCGATCAACTTATACATGATTTGTTTATTAACGTCCGCTTTTTAAGGCATAAACCAGAAATTAATCATACTTCTATTTGTATGATTGAAATGTTCGAAAGTGTTCGGGTTCTATATCATATCCGATATACTGATTTACTCATCTACTTGGTGTACACATGTCCATGTGTATGCATGTGCAAATTCATTTAATATTATATTTTGTTAATATACATATGTACCATATATGTATGGAAAGATAAAAATATGCATTCAGTTATTTCATTTTTGAATATCTATTTTATGTTATTAAGAAATTAAACATTGAGCGAATCAAAATTATTGTAACTACATGTGCTTATTAGTTTTTAAAATTAATTGGATGGAACAAGAATAAATGTTTTTATGATTTCTTTTTAATTTTTATTGTATGTTATTCAAATAATTGAACTCTTTATAAATATGTGTTAAGTTCTTTCTGCAAATATATACTGACACAGAAGTTTTTACGGGGGTCAGCAGGAGGCGGATAGCTGTACGGCCTCCAGATATGAAGGTTAGCTGCGAATATTCAATAAGCAGTCCCCGACCAAAGCAGCAGAGATGGAGGGTATAGCCTAAAAAGCTATATCTGCCCTACGAAGTTTCTGTGATGGGGTGAATCGACACCGCCCATAAATAAGTGTCAAACACAAAAACCCCGAAAGCGTCTGACTCAGATTGAGCGGCTTACTGGGTAGTGTCTGCCTCCAGGTTAGGAGCGGCTGAGCAAACCACCTTCCAGTAGGTATAAAATGGTACGGGTAGGATCCCGGAAAAACAAACCATGTCTGGGAATAGTACAGGAAAATTAAAAGTTACGGTGCAGGGTGTAAAAAGCCCAGTGCCGGCGGTTTTGGGGGGTGAGCAAGCAGGCAATGATGCGATGATGCGATGGTGGGCCACTTGGCCATTGCATCAGATACAACTACAAGTTTGAGCAAACCAGCAGAAACTGATCCATTCAGGCGAGAACCAAAACTAGCCCGATCGCCAGAGAAAACGCCCGTCGAAAAACAAGCACGAGCTCGGTCTTCTCCGCCCGCGCTACAAAAAGAAATCCTGACGCTGCTCCAAAAAAATGATGTTGTGCAAGATTACGTGCACGAATTGGGAGAAAACATAAAAAAATTAACAGGTATGATGAGTCTCCCACAACGTTCCATTAATAACCCCACGAGGGAGCTTCTAAACATGATTGTGAAGCTGCATGCAAGTGCACAGAAGGATCTCGCTAAACTGAAGATTTCCAGTACACAAAACCAGCCCATACGGAATGCTGTAGTAGCCACACCGAAAAGGCTACGTGACGAGAGGCAAGCGACGCGAAACACCCCACCAAAAAGGACCAAAAAGTCGCAGGGTGAAGACTTGCAAAAGGAAAAGGAGAGCGTAGAGGAAATATGCGAGAAGCCAGCTAGTGTAGGGAAAAAAGAAACACCAAGAGACGAAGCTTGGGTTACAGTAAAATACAAAACCCCCAAAAACAAAAAAGCGAAGAAGGAAAATGCCAAGCTACCGCAGCCACCACGACCGGATGCTCTAGTCATAGCAAAAACTGGAGATATGTCCTACAGTGACATACTGAGAGCGGTCAAAAAGGATGGAAACATGAAACAGCTCGGAGAAAACGTGTCGAGGATAAGAAAGACTGCCAAGGGAGAGATGTTGCTCGAGCTAAGAAGAGCACAAACAGGGAGTATCCATGAATACCGGAAGGAAATAGACAGGATATTAGCAGACCAGGCGCAGACTAGAGCTCTAACTCATGAGTTAACTGTTGAAATTCGCGATTTGGACGAAATCACAACGAAGGATGACATAGTCGAGGCCATTCGCTCACAAATTAAAGAACTGAATCTCTTCTGCGTCGATTCAATAAAACATGTAAAGAAGGCATACGCAGGTACACAGAAGGCGGAGATAAGTCTCCCAGTGCAACAGGCAAGGCACCTACTAGGCGCACAAAAAATCAAGATTGGCTGGGTAGTATGTAGAGTTCGAGAAAAAGTAAACGTGAAAAAGTGTTACCGATGCTTTGAATTCGGGCATGTCGCAAAAATGTGCACGAATCCTGATGACAGGAGTAAATGTTGCATGAAATGCGGAGAAACTGGACACTATGCGAAGGACTGTCGTAAAGAGCCACTCTGTGTCTTGTGTAAAAGCAAAGGAAGAGCGAGTGCAAACCATCAAATTGGGAGCCGGAGATGTCCCATTTTCTTAGAAGCCTGCCAAAAGAAAAGGAAATGAAAATATTACAGATCAACCTAAACCACTGCGAAGCCGCACAAGAACTGTTGACGCAAACCGTGTACGAAAGGAACGTCGATGTTGTAATAATATGTGAGCAATACAAAAACTTGAGCTCTGATACGTGGGTTTCTGATAGCACCAAAAAAGCAGCAATCTGGACCTGCGGTGATAAAATGATGCAGGACAAACCACTGACACATAAATCCTTCTACACGAGAGTAAAAATCGGCGGAATACACTTTTACAGTTGTTACTTGCCACCAAGCCTTCCACAGTCGGTCTTCGAAAATGTTCTCGATGAGTTGGTTGGGGATGCCCACGCAACCAAACCAAACATAATAGCAGGAGACTTCAATGCATGGGCCTTAGAATGGGGAAGCAGAAGCACAAACCAGCGAGGACATGCGTTACTGAAAGCCTTCGGGCTACTTGATATTGTCCTGTTAAACACAGGCTTTAGGAACACATTCGAAAAAAATGGTCGTGGTTCCATTATTGACATAACGTTTGCCAGTAAATCTCTGGCACGAACGGCAGAGTGGCAGGTGTGTGACACGTACACGCACAGTGACCATTTCACAATTATAATAGATGTAAGCAACTGCTCCTTAAGACAAAGAAGAGGTGCGCGTGAAAAAAAGGTACAAGCTAAAGGGTGGAAGGAAAACACAATCGATGAGGATTTATTCAAACTCGTATTGAATGAAGAAATACCCGAATCAGAAGACACCAACCAACAGGCTAAGTTGCTTGTTCAACATATCTGGAGAGCCTGTGACGCCGCCATGATTTGAAGGAAACAACACCCCAAACGAAAGCCAGCATACTGGTGGAATAATGATATCCAACAATTGCGAGCTGATTGTAATAAAGCGAGGCGACAGTACCAGAGAAGTACAGGCACGGCAGGTCAAGATGGTTTACGTGAAAACTTCAAGGCCAAACGCAAGCAACTGAAAAAAGCTATTAAAAATAGCAAAGCTGTGTGTTTCAAAGAGCTTTGTAACAAACTCGATGAAAATCCCTGGGGCGGTGCGTACAAGCTGGTCATGTCTAAAGTTCGAGGTTCTAAAAGAAAAGCGCCAACCTGCCCAGCCCTTCTGAAAAGTGTTGTGGAAACACTCTTTCCAACACAGCCCACGCGAGAAGAAGAGCGGTTTCTCCCCGAGGAATCAGACCGCATAGCTATACCAGTAGTTACCGATATGGAGGTTATAAATGCTGCTACACGTTTCGGCAATGCTAAAGCACCCGGGCTGGATGGCATCCCAAATCGTGCTCTGAAGATTGCATTAAAGCAAAACCTAAAATGCTTCACCCAGCTATATACGAAGTGCTTAACCGATGGTGTTTTCCCAAAAATATGGAAAAAACAACGTTTGGTCTTATTACAGAAGCCAAACAAAACAGTTGGGGATCCTAGTGCATATCGACCACTGTGCATGATAGACACAATAGGGAAAATTCTGGAGCGGTTGATCTGTGAACGTCTTGAAGCACACCTGGAAGAAGTTGAAGATGGCTTATCTAGCAACCAATACGGGTTTCGCAGGAAGCGCTCGACTATCGACGCAATCAAGAAGCTGACCAGAATAGCAGATAAAGCAATTGAAGGTACTAGGTGGATGCATGGCACAAAAGAATACTGCGCAATCATCACTTTCGACGTGAAAAATGCGTTTAATTCAGCATACTGGCCACACATAATACGAGCCTTAGAGAACCTAAATACTCCGGTTTATTTATTGCGGATTATAAGATGTTACTTGTCCGACAGGCTGTTTTTATACGACACTGAGGAGGGGGTGAAAAGTTATGCAGTAACTGGTGGATTTCCACAAGGCTCTGTTTTGGGCCTAATGTTATGGAATATCTTATACGATGGAATATTGCGCCTCCCTCTACCAAAAGAAGCGAAGATAATTGGATATGCGGAGGACATTGCTGTGGCAATAGTAGCAAAAGAGCTGCACCAAATCCAAAGCGTTTGTGTAGCTACGTCTCAGAAAATTAAAAACTGGCTCGACGCGTCAAAACTTCAGCTGGCCCCAGATATAATGGCACTTGAGCTCAAACGAATATACGATACCAGCAAAATACTCGGCAGGTCATTGACAATAGAGGAACAAAAAGAAGAAAGACAAAAGAGTCTAAACGAGTGGCAAAACCGATGGGACGAAACAACCAAAGGGCGGTGGAAGCACCGGCTTATCAAAAATGTGAAAACCTGGGTGGAAAGAAAGCACGGACAAACGGACTTTTATATGACGCAATTATTAACTGGCCATGGCTGCTTTAGAGAGTACCTGTACAAGTATGGCTATGATAACGGAGTGACGTGTTCCTTTTGTGGTAATAGTAATGAGAATGCTCTACACATTTTTTTCTATTACCCGCGATATAATGTGGAAAGGACCTTGCTAGAACAACAGATAGCAGAACCCGTATCACCGGATAACTTAGTACCACATATGCTGCGGTCTGAGCAGGTGTGGCTCGCCGTAAAAGACCTGGCCGCAGAAGTTCTAATAGAGCTGAGACGAGCAGAACGGCTGCGAAAGAGAGAAATGAGAGCAATAGATAGAGTATAAGTACACTGAGATGGAAGAGCCCATAGGCTAAGCTAACCTTGCGAAGAAATACTTTACGGTAGTCCCGCAAGGTACATACGAAGCTGACGGAGTTAAGGGTTTAGCACGCATATTAAAAAATATGGACCGGGCGTGGTCCCGAAAGAGGTGCACTTAGCACTTAGCGCACGGTATGAATCGTGCATGCTGTCACTTGTGGCAATATCTTTCAGAAGAATCCCCCTTCGGATACAAAAAAAAAAAACAAAAACACAGAAGTTTTTACGCAACGAATCATTTTGTTAATATACATATGTACCATATATGTATGGAAAGATAAAAATATGCATTCAGTTATTTCATTTTTGAATATTTATTTTATGTTATTAAGAAATTAAACATTGAGCGAATCAAAATTATTGTAACTACATGTGCTTATTAGTTTTTAAAATTAATTGGATGGAACAAGAATAAATGTTTTTATAATTTCTTTTTAATTTTTATTGTATGTTATTCAAATAATTGAACTCTTTATAAATATGTGTTAAGTTCTTTCGGCAAATATATACTGACACAGAAGTTTTTATGCAACGAAACCTTCCAACATGCGTTGACAAATGTTTACTCGAGCATGCCTCATATGATTTAAATCCATCCTGCATTACTCGTGTAAGTTCGCCTGTTCTCGTGGCTTACCGGCAGATATATGTACATCGGTTCGGATCAAGCAATCGTCTCAACGCAGTGAGCTGATAAGATTTGATTTGAACCTATACCGTTTATTCGATCATGATTGCTGAAGAATATACGAGTATTGTTCATATTGTATC
The DNA here is from genome assembly GCF_042242935.1 of Bactrocera oleae. Classification (NCBI taxonomy): domain Eukaryota; kingdom Metazoa; phylum Arthropoda; class Insecta; order Diptera; family Tephritidae; genus Bactrocera; species Bactrocera oleae. The sequence continues at coordinate 29,216,596 of NC_091536.1, forward strand.
AAATAAGTTGACGTTGATCGGTACTTCAATCGGTCAACAATTTTGTATATGAATTAAATTGATTGTGTATCTGACTTAATCATACTCGTTGCAGCTCTCTGGATTGTACACGGTATTGTAAGCGGACGTGCACGAGTCCTCGAGTGCTTTTAATACACGGACCGATTGGCCACAGCTCCACATCGGTCGACTCGCAACCGACATTGATCCGCCCGGTGGCCACTTGAATGACCATATGACAAATAATGACATAGGGTGCAGTTGTGGGTTGTGTTCTCTTGAGATTACTGTACTCAACTGCTTGGTGCGTTTACTCGCACACATATGTCGAGCAGCTGTCATAGAAAACCATCTGAACGAGAACCTTATTAGATGGGTCAAGTCCTTCAATGGAAGTGAAGAGTCTGGCTCTTTTACTGTGATTTTTGACACCTCGACATTTGGAGAAGGAACGATCTCACGTCATGGTGCAAAACCAGATGTTCACCCCGCAGAAATGCCTGGAGCAAAACAATCGGGTGTCGGCGCAGTTAAGGAGGTCACAACCATCCACAAGAAGGTTGATGGTGCCTTCACCGGAGTACAAAGCAGATACAGGCCTTGTCGGTCAGGAATAAAGCTTCTACAACTTTCCCTAAAAAAGTTATAAAAATATTGTTTGGGAGTAGAACCTTAGTTGGGCGTGAGGACTAATGAGGTTAATCTTAATAAGGACGGTAGGGCGGGTATCCGCGCTCCCTCTGTTGGTAACAAACACACTGTTTGGATGTCTGTGTCAACCGGATATTGGACGCCAGCATTGTAGATCAGGAGGTTCATTCGGAGATCTCCCCGTTAGAAGAAGGTCAGTCGTCTCTGGAAGGTGGCTAGTACACCAAAGTTGTCTCAGACGGTAAGGCCAAGTTAATATCCTTCGTCTTGGTGATCAGAAAGTCTACATCAAGTAGTTCTCTTTCCAGATACCACCAAATAGATACACTGCTTCCGATATATGAATGGCGGAGTGTAGGTCAACATCAAATGTCCGTAAGAGGTGCGATTTTACCTGTATGGCGCAGCGATTCTAAGGATGTAATCTAGGTGTTATTAGAGGATAAGATAAGGAGGAGGTGACAAAACCAATGAGACAATAGACTTACCGGTTGGGTGACCTACCAGTACATTCCGGACGTTACGTTACTTGAGGGTAACATAAACTTTAAATTATGTCTGAGTCTGGATTTCCTGATTACTGATGAGGTGTGGCCGGAAACTTAATTTTGGTAAAATGGGGAGCAAAGGCCCTTGAAGTTCACTACAATCTCATGTGGCACGACCTTTTGCGGAGTATAGTTGTGTTAAATGTTTACTAACAGAATGGGTCAAGAGCTGGGCTTGTGGCCGATCAACATGGAGTTGCATTCCAACCGCGTGTTGCCCCCAAATAACGGCATAGGTTTTAGATCGGCCTCGATCCCTACCAAGGTTGTTCACACACACTGTCAATTAACGGTTTACTCGAACCGCTGTGCTTTTACGAGTTACGGCTGTTGTCTACACGTACCCACTTAAACCCCCCAGATTTTGACCGTCCGACCATGTAAGCAATAATAAGACTAGGGGTGGGTTAAATAGTAGGGCAATACCTCTTCCTTGCCAACATTAAATTTAATGCAAGTGCTAAATATATACAATATAGTAATATGAAATGTTTTTGTTTCTTAAGTTAATTTTTTTTAACAATGATCTCTAAATATATAAGTGCATTGTCTTGTTTTTGTTCCTTATATTTTTATACCCTGAACAGGGTATATTAAGTTTGCCACAAAGCTTGAAATTTGGCATGGGTTATTGTCTACTATAACATATACAAACTGAACGATCGAAATCAAGTGTGTGTATGGAGAACTCTTTCATTTGACGAGGTATCTTTAAGAAATTTGTCATGGATTATTGTCTAAGGTAATTATGCAATATCCGAAGAAATTGTATAAATCGGATGACTATAGCATAGAGCTGCCATTTTAACTGAACGATCGGAATAAAGTGCTTGCATGGAAAACTTTTTTATTTGACGAGGTATATTCACGAAATTAAATCGGAATCAAGTTCTTGTATTATATACATCAAGGGTTTTATAGCTTCGGTGCAACCGAAGTCAATGCTTTTTCTTGTTTTCGTTTAAAGTTAAGAATATTATGTAAATAGCATAACTAAAAATTCAATAATTACATAAAGTGACCATATGCATTTTTTAATAGATATTGTCCAATTAAGCCGGATTCCTGTAATTAAACGAATTGTTCAATTCAACAAGTATCGGTTAATTGAACCAAAAACTGTGCATTTTTAAAATGCAATTATCCGGAGGATACTGTATATGAGGTTTTAGGCCAAATGTTTTTGTAGAATAAAGTGAGCGTGACATACATATAACACATCATAGGTTAGAGCAAAATGATAATCCGGTACCAATACGTTCGGACAATAACTTAGTATACAAAAGAAAAAATATCTCCTTCTGTACAGATTTTTTTAGATCGATACAATTGACCAGGTGTTACTCCAATATATTTTCTGATGGTCAGCAAGAAAGGATTGCGTGACGGTGAAAACCTTCTTATTCGATTTCAAATTCTATATGGCAAGTGATTCTGCAAAGTACGGTGACTTGTCATAGTGGAGGAGTATTTTTAGTTTGACTAGGATCGATTCGGCCCTATATCGTAATTGGCATAGCGAAGCTGTGTAAACATTTTGGCCTTCTCCAGAAAGTCGATGTAGATCACAACTTGTGACTCCAGTGTGAGATATCATTTAACAGCTTTTTTTCATAATATTACCCAGCTATCTTGCATATTTTGAATCAGTGGATATCCAATACGAGATCCTGGACTTTTGTTACGTTGTTCTCCGAGGTGATACCAAGTTGAAGCTCGATAATCAATTTTCGCCAAGGACTTGTTGATTTAATTTTTTTCCGCTGTATAATTTTTTATTTGTTAATTTGAGAATATTCGTTCTATGAGAAAATATTCATTCGAGTCTGCCGTGCAAGAAATCTTTACAAAAATCATGATATTGAGGGCCGTCTGTTGTACTATTTTATTGTTTTAAAATTCTCTATAAAGTTTACTGTACGTAAATCACAAATAACTTAGTTCTATTAAACAACTGTATTAGCATTCCATAATACAATATAAAAATGGGTTGAATTAAAATAATGAAGAATATTTTCTTGATAATAAAGGGTCTTCTGAGAGTCAGAGCGCGTCTCTTTATATTAACAATATATCAGTGCTTCTAAAATGTATAAAAGCGGTTAAACTTTATTTATTTTTATATTTTAGAAGAATACCTAAGGACAGCAAAAAGTTTTAATAGCTGTCTTAGATTAGCCAAGCGTTACTTTCCAGAGAATCGAACAAGCTATACCAGATGACGCTAACATGTCTTTTGACGAATGCGCAATAGTGTTATGATATTTTCTTAGTGGATAAATTCTTTTTATTTTGCGTTAAAAATGTTGCTGTAACCATTTATTTTATTTTTCTATAAATTATTATAATTGTTTTTAACTCTTATGTTTTAAAAATACAAGAAAAAAAAGGAATTTTAAATGGCATGTCATTTCAATCATTCACAATAGTAAAAGTGAGCTAAAATATGCAACACAAATCTTGGCAGCATTGAAAATAGAAGTTATACCACTTTAATGAGGTATACGCATACTCTCCTGCTTCAATTTAACTCGATAACTTTGTTGTTGCTTTCACGTGAAAAAATGTTGAAAAGAGAGCAGAGAAATGATCAGTCGAAAACAGCTAACATATCAAGACAAGCAAAATCTTGAGATCTACGTGTAATTAAATTTATGCTGCAGCCTGTAGATATGGTAGATATGGAAACATAACTCACTTTTAATATTAACAAAGTAAAGTATTTTAAGCGTCAAGGTATTTGACATATGTACATATATCTTTCAAATGCGGGGGCAAGGAATCTATCTTAATTTGGTATTTAAATCATTGAACTTATGTACAATAGAATATTCTTAGAAGGTTGCCATTTATATTTCGGGATTAGACAACAACAATAAATGTTAACAATCGAAAATTGCTTTATTGTTTTTAAAAATATTCTCCGTTAAGATCTATACACTTTGGCATGTGTTTGAACCAATTGTCGAAGCCCTTTCGCCACCCTGATTGAGGTTTCTCCAAAACATGTATTCTGAATGCATCAACCGACTCTTCGGATATCGAAAAACGTTGACCTCGTAGTTTATCTTTTACGTACAGTCAGGGTTATACGGTGGATGACTCATCAAATCGATGTTTTGAGTGCTCAAAAATGCAGTTGCTTCAGTCAATGTGTGAGAGCTCGCATTGTCGTGGTGAAGCGTGATCAGTGTCAAATACTGTTGCTTTTCTGCTTTCTTGAAAGACAACTACCAAACAAATTGTGGCGCACCACTTAGAATTTAGTGTTCTGCGTTGTTGTAGTGGTCTGGTTGCGAGATGTCTAGTTTTTCCAAAAAACCAGGCAACCATTTGTTCGCTACTGCTTTGTGTACGAACAACTTTTGTTGGATTTGGCTCATCCGGAAACACCCATACAGTCGACTGCTGTTTACTTTCGGGCTCATATGTATAAATCTCCAATTCATCACCTGTTACGATAGACAGACGTGTTTCAAAACACCGCTATCGTATTTTTTTAACATTTCTCTCGACCAATCAACACGAGTCGTTTTTTGAGCGATTGTCGTCTGCTGTTTACTTTCGGGCTCATATGTATAAATCTCCAATTCATCACCTGTTACGATAGATAGACGTGTTTCAAAACACCGCTATCGTATTTTTTTAACATTTCTCTCGACCAATCAACACGAGTCGTTTTTTGAGCGATTGGCGAATTGTGTTTGATCCAAAGTGAAACAATTTTTTTATAGTCAAACGTTCATGCAATATTGAATGTGTGCTGGTCTCACTAACGCCCACAGTTGCCTCAATCTCACGGTAGGTCAAATGACGATAATATCAGTTTGCGGATAGCATCAATAGTTTCCAGAACAACAACTGCTTTTGGATGACCTTCACGAAATTCGTCTTGGAGTGATCTACCACCCGATTGAGTTCACCATACCATCGGTAAACACTAGTCTCTGATGGAGCTTCATCGCCAAACATTTAATTAAGTTTATCGATGTACTGTTGCTGAGTTAATTCACGTCGAAAGTTGTAAAAAATAGTCGCGCTAAAATGTTTGCGATTTAATTCATTTTTTTGGCCTAGATGAATATTTTAAGTTAGTGTACAGTACAACACAAATAGCGCTCGTATGTCATAATGCTCTGAGTATGTATAACATCAAAAGTGTCAAACTATACGATAAAGTTGTAAGTTATCAGATTGCAACACTAGAGTTGCCAAGTCCCAGAATATAAAGGACAACCTACGTATATATAAGTATATCCAGGACTCTACATAAAAACCTGAAACTGAACAGAACCAAAGAAATAGTGCGTGCTAAAATAGTAAAAAAAATTTTGAAAAAAGGCAAAAAATTAGGACAATACACTCATCAATCCCCGACTAATTTGGATTGGGAGGCAGAGGAGGACACAGAGGAGAAACCCATCAGCTGTTTGGAGACTTTGGCGCCAACGGAACTTATTTAAAGTTTCGCCTAAAGCTATGTAATAAATAATTTTTTGCTAATTCCTTTAGCAAACGAGAGGTGTGAAATAAAATCTCATACTTTTGTGGGACAAGTTTCTGGCGAAAGGACGCATAAATGGAAAGAACAATTATATAAAATAAATGAATAAAATAATAATAATAACAAGTAAGGAAGGGCTAAGTTCGGATGTAATCGAACATTTTATACTCTCGCAAAGCCAAATAGTATACTCGTTTGAGATTTCTTTGTGGATTGACTGATATTTTCGGTAGAAGGTCAACTATAGGCACTGGGGTCCACATATTTAGTATTTAGGGGCTTGAACAGTTTTTTTTCGATTTATACAATTTTTGGCCACAAGGTGGCATACTTTAATCGCATTATTCACGCAGAGTTTTATCCCGATACAGTCATTGTTGCCTGATTTGCATAGTGGAAAGTGAAAGAATCAGATGGAATTTAAAATGGTGTTATATGGGAAGTAGGCGTGGTTGTAGTCCGATTTCGCCCATATTCGCACTATGACATAGAAATATGAAAAGAACGTTATGCACCGAATTTGGTTGAAAGCGGTTGAGCAGATCTCAAGATATGGGTTTTCACCCAAAAGTGGGCTGTGCCACGCCCACTGACTAATTTAGAACGCGGTTCCTATAAAGCCAATTTATACCATCTCAGAGATAAAATTTAATGTCTCTGGCGTGTTTAGTGCTTGATTTATCGCGCTTTTAGTAGTTTTTAACAGTACCGTTATATGGGGAGTGGGCGGAGTTGCCACCAGATTTCACCCATTTCACACTGTAGGTAGAGGTTCTAAAAACATTTACTTCCAGTGAATTTCGTTATTATTGCATTAGCGGTTTAGAAGATATGCACATTAATCCTATTAGGGGCGGGACCACGCCCACTTAAAAAAAAAGATTTAACAGCAGATGCCCCTCCCTATTTTGATCCTGTATACCAAATAAGAGTCTTATATCTTGTTGTGAAGCTTAGTTATGGCAATTTATTTGTTTTTGAATAATGGCGCTTTGTGGGCGTGGCAGTGGTCCGATTACGCCCATCTGTAATACCAATCGCCTCACGGTATCAAGAAACATATCTACCAAGTTTCATCAAAAATATCTCAATTTTTACTCAAGTTAGAGCTTGCACGGACGGACGGACAGACAGTCGCCCGGATTTCAACTTGTCTCTTCATCCTGATCATTTATATATACATAACCCTATATCTAGCTCGATTAGTTTTAGGTGATACAAACAACCGTTAGGTGAGCAAAACTATTATACTCTGTAGCAACACGTTGCGAGAGTATAATAAATAAATAACTGTGCTAAACAAATAATATGAGTGCTCAGCGCTCACTTCAAAGAGAGCGAAGACATTCATTTCAGTATATTAGCGAGAGCAACGCATACTTCACGGTAGTTTATAGGTGTACAAGTATAAAAGTATTATATAGTTTTATAATAGGAGCAACTTACGCATTGTGCTCTTAAAGCGAGACAATATAGACGAGACTTAAATTCAAATATACAGTGAGAAAAGCTGAAGCGTGAAGTAAGAATTTCTGTCGGATAAAAATAAAAACTATTATTCTTATCAGTTAAAAAGCTCGAAGAAGCTTGTAGTCGTTTTGAAGGCCATTAAAGCTGCAGTAAGTTCGGAAGAAGTAAGAGAAGCTTTATAAGATCAGAGTTTTGGTGTAAGGTCCGTGATTAATATTACCAACAAATAGGTTCAGCAACCAATGTAAAAAATAAAATTGTACCAAACTCGGTTCAATTGAAAAACTTAAGTACACCCCATTTACAAATTGAAATATCGTAGAATTTTAGTCGAAAAGACTGAAGAGAAGAAAGAGAGAGAAACTGAACAATTTCTCGACTCCATCACTGCCTCACAATGTACTGAGGACTATTCCTTAAGTGTGTACAACTTTATCTGAGCTAAAAGCTATAACAAGAATGTGGAATAAAATAAAATCGCCTAGCTACGACCACATAACACCGCAAATGCTAATAGAGTTAGTAAATATTGCTTTCAATTTCTAGTCTCAACTTTTTAATGCCATCCTAAAGTTTGGATATTTTTCGAAAACGTGGAAAAAGTAGCAGATTGTCATGATAGTTAAACTCGGAAAAGACGTAACGCTGCCGTTATCATATCGACCTATAAGATTGCTGCCCGTTCTATCCAAGCTTTTTGAAAAAGTATTGTTATCAAAAATATCTCCTTTTCTCTACGAATTCTATTCACTACTACTATTCCAAATTATCAATACAGTTTTCGCGAAAAGCATGGCACTATCAAATCAACGATATTTCTTGACGTGGGTCAAGCATGTAATAAAGTATGGCATGATGGACTCAAACATAAAATTTAAATGACTTTCCCAAAAAACTCCCATCAGTTGTAGATATTATATCTTACTAATAGGCGGTTTTCAGTCATATTAAAGGAATTTATCTCAGATAAATATCCAATTATGGCTGGAGTTCCTCAAGAGGCGTTTGGGACCAATACTGTATATCTTATTTACCGCAGATATTCCAACGAGTGCCAAAGTACTAAACTCAACATTCGCAGACGACAACGATATTTTATGTAGAAGCAAGTGCCCAATCAAAGCCACAAACACCCTAAAAAGTTACTTAAAACTCGTTGGAAGTGGTTTTCAAACTGATGCATAAAAGTGAACGAGCAAAAGTCTAAGCATGTCACATTCACTCTAAAGACAGAAACGTGCCCAACACTGAAATTAAACAACAAAATGATCCCTCAAGTGAGCGAAATTAAATACCTTGGCATTCACCTAGATAGGCGATTGATCTGGATGGGCCACATTTCTGCAAAAATACAGCACCTCAAACTTAGAACCGCCAGCGTAACTTAGTTATTGTTTGTTAATCCTTCTATATAATTTAGTCATAAAGCCAATATGGATGAATGGAATACAATTGTGGGGTCTGCCTGCGCAACTAGTGTTCATAAAAAACAACGATTCCAATCAAAAACGCTACGAAACCTAACGAGTGCACCGGTACGTGTGCAACGAGAATAAACTACATAGATTTCTTGAAATACCAATGAAGTGACAAATATTTGACGAATCTGCAAAATCATTCTAATCCCTTAGCAAAAATTGTATCCCGCCTAACCAGCCGAATGTATTCAGAGACAGGATCTGTCAGCCTTTTGATGAGCAACGTTCTAACGTCATTGATGCACATAAATTATGTAAGCTGATTCAATAAACAACTTTTTTGGTGTTAAAAAAAACCCAATTCCTCTTTATTAATTTTAAGCTTTTAAAAATAACTTAAAATGTATAATCGTTAAATTCCACATTTATATTTTATTAATTACACTTCATATTTTATTATATGTAGGGACATTAGGTAGAAAAAGTCTCCGCTCACCAATCTGTGGAATGTGCTTCAATAAAAATATTAATAAAATATATGCATTTTTGAAATTCTTTTCAGAATATCAAATGCGCATGCTAATAGCATTCGCCAAATTTCATGAAATTCCTATGTGCGTTTGCAAAGTTAACGAAATTTTTTGAATTCTTCTAATGGAGAATAAGCAGAAAAAGTATCCGCTCACTGCTTATTACATTAGTTTATTGTAGTATCTACGCGTTTAAGACCTGATAAATTTTTGTGCGTTGTTGTCAATAATACAGATTTAGATAATCGAAGAAAAAATCTGCAATTTGTGAGTAAATTTTTCGAATTATTCAACTTTAATTGAAATGAGTGCAACAGGCAAAGAAATAAGGGTTGATGAGCGGAAAATAATATTAAAATAAGGGAGGATGGTTAAAGCTTTTGTGAAATTGGACGAGTTGTCAACAGAACGGAGTCATCAGTGCGATACTTCATCCATACTTTCAAAAAAACGCGAATTATTACTTCAAAGTCTCGATCTGGACGTCCGAGAATATTGACTGATCGGGAAACACGCAAAATTGTATCTCTTGTTAATCCGCGTTTAACCGCTTCCCAAATAGCAGAAGATGTAAAACTACAATTTAAAAAAACAATATGCAGCGACACAGCAAGAAAAATATTAAAAAGGGCTGGTCATCATGGGCAAGTTGCACGCAAAAGCCATTCATTTCCTTAAAAAACCGTATGAAGTGCATTGCATTCGGAAACAAACATATAACCAAGCCTATATCTTTCTGGGAATCAGTTTTATGGTCGGATAAGACCAAATATAGTATATTTGGAAAAAAAAGAAAGACAGATGGTGTGGCGAAAAACTGGTACGGCCTTTGAGGCGCGAAATCTTAGTTCAACCGTTAAGCATGGTGGGGGTGGAGTTGAATTAAGGGGGTGTATGGTAGCAAGTGGAGTTGGTGGCATTGAGTTAATCGAAAATATAATGAATAAATTTGTTTATCTAAATATTTTAAAACGATAAATGAAGCAAAGTGCTGACAAAGTAGGAAACGTGTTTTGTTTCCAACAGGACAATAACCCTAAGCATACAGCGGAACTTGTTTGCTTTTGGCTTCTTTACAATGCTACAAAACAGCTACCTCCAAAATCACCTGACCTCAATCCAATTGACATTTATGGGCTCTATTGGAGCGCACAATTCGCACACATACGATTACCAGCAAAGAAATGCTCAAGACCGTTATATTGGACTAATGGAGTAAAATGTCAGCCCAAGATACGAGAAAATTACAATAGTACATTCCATGCCTAAACGTCTAGCAGAAGCTATAAAATTTCGAGGCTACCCCACCAGTTATTAAACTTTTTATAATAACTTGATATTATTGGGTTCTGGTTGATGAGCGGATAATTTTTCTGTTTAAGGATATTGTTTTTAAAATGAAAATGAACTCTGAGGCTTTTGTTTATTGAATAATTTTAAAAAAAGTAAATTTTTTTAAGCGACAAGATTTGATTTAATAACACAAAAAAAAGTTTCTTTATTGGTCAAACTTTTATTTTAGTTCAAAAGATTTTGAACCCAGTGAGCGGAGACTTTTTCTACCTAGTGTATATAAATAAATAACAAAACTTTTATCCCAATCTTGCTAAAATAGTGTTAGCATAAATGGATACATATGTATGTACATACATTTTATACATGCATACGTTTTAAGAATTTCGTATCACGCCCTTCATATTAACTGGTATTAAAATGTTAGTTTGGAAACAAGTTTTGCTTTTAACACACAGCTTCGTTTTCCTAAGGGTGCAAAGTACGTGTGTTCAGGTTTAAAGTTGATATAAATACATTAGTAATTTTAAACAAATATTTTTAATTAATTGAACGTTGAAAGATTAAAGTGGCGGCTACTTTTGTGGAAGCAAGGTGAAGCGAAAAAAAGCAAGTAAGTAAGTATGTAAGCAACTTGTGCATATTTCAAGTTTAAAATCAAGAAATTTCAATACCACTAACCGACTTTCATATGTGTATACATGTTTAGGTATGAATATATAGAAATATGGTTTCAATGTGTAATTTTGAACATTATTGATTTTCATGCAATTTATGAGAACAGGTTTAAAAGGGATCAAGCGGTTTATTAATAGAGTTCACATTAAGGCCATCCATTTCATTGCTCTGAGAAATTATACATGTGACCACATATTAAATTGTTATCTATTATTTATATTATATAACAAATTAAAGAAAACAATATTAAAATTCATAAATGTATATACCTATAAATAAAATAATTGTAGAGGACGACTAGAGCATTTAGAATAATAATATAGACTGAAAGTGTTTTGACTTATAATATATCAGCTAAGCACATTGCTTAACTTCGAAACCTTTTTCCTTTGACTGATTAATATTTGTCTCTTCCAAACCATGTTAACAGGCACTAAATTAATTAAATAATATGTAACGACATTTATTACACAATAGCACTTAAACACTAATCGGCTTGATACTAATTCCATAAATTTTTATAAATGGTATATAGTGGTTTTGTTACCCTAAATATTTAGATAGATTTCCGATATATTTGTGTCCACAGTTCATTCATGTAACTATCGATGGTTTTGTAAGATTTGCTCTCGTTAGTTTTAAATCTTTATCTTAATGTTAAACTACAAAAATCAGAAAACCTGAAACAAAATAAACGATATATTTATAATGTCAATTTTGTTTGAAAAATAAGGGTACGTAGAAGTAATCAGAGAGATAATGTCAAAAACATATGTTATACATATTTCAATAAAACGATATTTATGAGATTTTCTTTTATATTATTTTCCAGTCGCTAATCTTTTTTTAAGAGTTAGCAGTAATCTCCCATCATGCGACGATCCCATTAACATTGATAACTTTTTTCCATCACTTTTAGACCCTAGCTGAACTGCTCTCTCTGTTCCTCACCATAAACTCCAAAATTATCCGAAAAGTTATCTATATGATTGCGAAGATAGTCTTGACTTAAATAAGCTCCTAGGCTCTGACAGTTTTGTCGGATGGATACCTAGGATACTATCAGCATAAAACTTTTCCACGATTCACTTTCCAGAGCAGTCACAACTTTGAAATACTCCGTAATTGCTGTATCAAATATTCCACCTTTTGACTTTTCCATAGCAAGCTTTTCTATCAATATCAAAGAAATAATATCCTCCCACATCCAACGTTTTGACAAATTGTTTAGTCATCCCTAACTTGATCATGTATGTATTAAATTCATGAGTTCATTTTGAAAAATTAACTTTGGCATAGGTGTTTCACCGTCTTATTTATATCCATTGGTACACTATATCGATATCTGGGTATATGACGACATCATGGTTTCTGAGCGAGATTATCATTGAGTAAAACAGGACATTTTGCGTCTGTAATTCTAGATATTTCCACGATTTTTAGAAAAACCTTAAAACATTCCGCATAATTTTTCGCATATTTTCGGTAAGGAGCCTGAGAGTGATGTTTGTAGGCGCGAAAAAAGTGCGCAGAACCCTAATCATGACTGTAAAATAAATTTTATTGCTAAAAAGCCGATAAATGATTAAAATACAAGATATGCATTTATCATAAAAACTAGAACACATTTAATACAATTATGAAGAAATTCTTAATACGGGCATTTGAAAACATCAAAACTAATGTATCCACGGCAACAAAAACAAAATTTTGTTTTGTAGAGCCCATAACATAAGTTATATAATTAAACACATTACTTTCGCACGACAGTAACCAAATTTTAATTCGTACTATCAGGTGCAATCCAAACTGCTTTATAACAATAAATTGTAAATTACAGCATTTAAGTGGAATAAAATGTCAGAACAAATGTCACAAAATTTTTTTTAGTAAACTAGCTGACAAGCTTAATAGCTTGTTTTGCCCTATACGTTATTTTTAGGAAAATTAAAAAACAAACTAGCGCTATATATGTGTGGGTGATGTAATTATAGTTGAAAGGCGAATGAACGAAAATAATCAATAAGAATTTTTTTTGGGCTTATAGGGCCTAATGACCACTGAAATTAACCTATACCATAGTTCAGCCGGAAACTTCGTTCCGGATGAGCTTGTAGCACTTATCGTCCACACAGAGGGTCAGCCTCCATCCAGAGTTCTCGCCTTTGCTGTCGACCAGGCAGAGGTATTAATGCCCTCGTTCTGGTTTCTGACGAGCTCGAGAGCAAACTCGTATGACTTGTCCGCACATCTGGGGAGGAAGACCGTCATGCTGTACATGGGCGGAATGTCCTCTCCCCTTTTTGCGCAGGGGACGGGACCCTTCCAGCCTCCCTTAGCCAGCTAGTGGGCCTCTCGTCCTTGTAGTCAACCAGTTGCATACCTCCCTTTAAGTACACCACATGGAAAGATACTGGGCATCTACACCATCTATACGCCTCTTCAATGGGAGGTTCTGAAGGGCGGGAATGGAAGCACTGCCATTCGAATGCCTATGCTGTCCTTCCACCACTCGAGGGAGATTTGAGGCGGAGTATAGGCCTCCTGCCACCTGTGAATAGTTGCTCTCTTGCCTTTTGTAGTGTCAAGAAACATGTGTACCAAGCTTCATCAAGATATCTCAATTTCTACTTCAGTACAGTTACAGCTTCCAAAGACGAACGGACTGACAAACAGTCACCCAGATTTCAACTAGTCTCTTTATCCTGATCATTTATATATACTTACTCTATATTTAACTCGATTAGGTTTGGGTGATACAAACAACCGTAAGGTGAACAAAACTATTATACTCTGTAGGACCACCCGTAACATTTAGAGGTATGGAAAATAGATAACTCTGGCCGATGCTCAGACATACCCGATAAGCACACGAAATTTCATAAAAACCGGTCCGGCTGTTTCGGAGCATTTTGGCAACAAACACCGTGACACTAGAATTATATATATTATTGTAGATTATTTACCTAAGTTTAATAAAAATACGATTTTGTAACTTTGTTGAAGTAAGACTGCATTCTACGATGCCGGTAGTTCTACAGTAAATGATTATAAATGTTGTATTTAATATTGCTTATCGTTATTATTTAAAAGAAATTTTAATTCATTTAAACATTTAAAACGATATGAACTTGCTTAACTTTTTACACATTTCAAAAATAAAATAAGATAACATTACTTTTAAAGTTCAGATAAATTTCCCATGCATATAGGAAAATAGCAGAAATATGTCCAATTTTCAGAGCGTAAAAAAATGAGAGTTTGCTTCCGATGTCGATGTGAACATTATCTGCAACCTATTTTTCACATTTTTCAGTTAAAAAAAATTAATATTCAAAGTAAAAAAAACCCTCAAAATACCCCTAAAACATTAGTCTTTTTTAACTCCTAAATTTAGGGAAAACCTAAGTTGCTAACGCTGTCCTAATCGCAGTTTCACAGGAATTTCTCTAGCGAAGTTTGGACCGCTGTTTCACATTAATCAGTGGTCTGGATGAGAGGAACTGCGACAGTGTAAATAAGCACAAAAATACAGACGCCCACTTAGAACTCTGTTACCTTAAGTTTTGTGAATAATTATATTGTATTATCATAAGCATTAATATTCCCACCTCCAGAGAGTAACTTTGTTTATAACTATTTTCAATATTGGTTATAGAATGATGTTTAATGCTGTTAAATATAAACATCTTGGTATAGATAAATATGCGGCCTATTTTTAAGCGTTTTAATTAGCTTATTCATGGAGAAACTGGAAATTCAATTTTACTACGAGTGGACCGGTAGAAATAACTATTGTAACAGAATTTCTTATTACAAGTCATAATAATTCATTGAACAATAATACAAAATTTATCATAATTTACGTACCATATTATTATATAGTTCTAGGTATAGCTTTTAAATATAGTCTTTAGCTTTTCTAAATAAATTATTTGTAAAATTTGCAATGCTTTCATGTTTTATATAAATTTCCGTTCGGGTTTAGAGAATCTCCAATGCGAATGATGTTGGTAATATTGAGTGATAGTGATTTTTTATTATCAAAACTACTCGATATTATTCATTTATTACGAAATTCAATTTCGCATATTATAAAATTTGTATTAAGTTTCGTAGAATATGTATTTTTGGGATCGCATTTCAGACATGGTTGCTTATTTACACTTAACATTTTTCAGTGCTGTATATTTTTTAATTTACCGCAGTTAAAAAGACTCATAAATATAAAACTAACTTATTCTTATATTTGATAATAATACCCGCTCATTTAAGGACATATGTATATTAAAATAAACTGATTTAATTTGAAAAAATTTTAAAGTTTTACATATAACCAATATTTTTGGGGCAACTTTTCCACAAATATCAGTATGCAACGATTTTTCGGTCAAAAGTCGAACCCCCCTTATGATTTCTCCATGGACACCTCTCAGCTGTGGCTTTGTTTACATCTTATCAGCTGATAGTTTCACTACTCCTTCTTTACGATGGCTGTATCGACAACGACTGAACGACATTAATATTCCTGACAATTATGGGTCGTAACATTGCTATAGTTTCAACCATGCCTTCATTGCTGGGTAACGCAATTGAGTAGAAGGCTTGGGGTCGAATCGTTTCATACCTGTAACAGTACAGTAAAACCTCAGCTTCGAAACAGTACTTTGACAGATTCCAACCAAATAGTCACTGTTTACACAGTGCTGGTATCCCCCGCTAGCCAAAAGTGAATGTGTGGCCGCCAATTGTTGCACTGGAGGTACTGCTCTGACATCAGATTGCGTTTAACCTATATTATGTAAAACATATTAAAACGCTTCTTTAGTCAGACGAAATCGTTTTAAAAATCTGCAAAGAAAATTTTATGAATGAGGTTTCATAATTTGTTTTATATACCTACGCTGTTTTCGCCGCACTATTTTTTCATCCCCATCACGTTCACTAGAGCTCATATAAAAAACAAGGTCGGATCCATTTTGATAAATACTTGTAATTTGCTTTTGTTAGTTTATTAAAAATTTGCAACAGTTTTGACAGTTTCACATCAGTTGTGACCTAGAAATACAATCTAAAGCAATATGGAATTTAAAATTTATTGTGAATTGAAAATATAGTACGATCCGTTTGTTATAATGCTAATCACCGTATACGATTGACATATTACGTAGCTTTCTTTATTTATGATGTGACGATTCGACACCTGGTGATAGGGGCAGAAAGAGGCTCTACTGCTGAGTGAAGTCTGATCATAGTGGTGCTGTGTGGTGTACGAGTACTACATAGTATGAATGAACTATGGGTTATATAGAGCTAAGTCGAATGCTTAAAATATGTTCCTTGTAAGCAGCCAGAGTGGTTTGGTGTTAAAATTGGAGGAAATCTTTACATATAAATGATAAAATGATTTTCGAACTTCTGATTGACTTTATACGGTTTATATACTATATCTTAACAAATTAGCGGAATGTATTATTATGTATGCATATACTGTTATTTCTTGACAAAATTGGATGAAATGGACTCAGGAATTAGCTGAGCCTCATATACCATTTGTAATGAATTTAGTTAACACAGGTGACTATATGCCGAACATATTAGTAGTTATCTTCATAAAATTGCTTGAAAATATTTGATTAACTGGGAGCAGATCTTGCTCTAGCCCCAATGTACCTAATATAATAACACAGTTGACTTTGTGCCGAATATACTAATAATAAAACAAGTAAGGAAGTGCTAAGTTCGGATGTAACCGAACATTTTATACTCTCGCAAAGTTAAATGGTATATTCGTTTGCGACTTCTTTATATATTTTAATAATTAGAAGTAGGAACTGTTGCCTTAGTTATTTACTTTTCACTCACAGTGAAAATAATTAGAGCAATTTGTAAACTAAATTTACTCAAATTATGAGAAATCGTTCTTGTGCTTTTTGTATACGCTTATAATTGATTTTATATAGAATGCATTACAACTGTATTGAGAAGTATGAAAAGAAATCGTGTTTGGACAATGAATAACATTTTTTATTTATTATATCGATATTATTATACATGTTTAGCTTAAAAATAATAAATATTAACAACTTTAAAAATTATAAAATATTATTATATTAATTTGTATATAATATTTAGAATATTAAACATAAAATTTCTTATACATATATCCAAATTATATTTCTTCTTTCCTTATACTATTTAATTTCTATCATATATTTATACAATAATGTCATATATAATATATATATATATATATTTTAAATTTTCTTAATTAGATTATTTACATATTTTTCTTAAAATTGTCTTAAAAACTACTGTCAAAATTCCTATACCATTCCAATTCGATTATATTTGGAAAAAAATTAAGAACTATTGCACTAATTCTGCAAACTTTAGTTCGAAATAGAGACACAAATACTGTCATGATAGCTTTGTACTGTCTCAAAAGTAATTGCATTTACACAGGAAGGATCCATGTTTGAAAATGCCCAATCAATTTGTGTACCGGCAGGTGTAGTTGAATATTCTGCACCAAGCAGGGAACTAAAGTTGTTTTCTTGGAGCAGATTTCTTATTGCAGTCCCTGTAGACATTAAACAAATGTTAAAATCTCCAACAATTAGCACATTTTGATTGCCTAACTCAGAAGTAAGGACTTCCTGAAGTTCTACAATTAATTGTCTGACAGAGAAAGCTGAATTTCTATATAGAACCAGAATTTAATATTGAAACATTTAAACAAAACCCCTTCTAAAACTTTGCGGCCTGAATAAATTTTCTTTACAGCCTTTGATTCTATAGAGCAAACAATACTATGCTTTGCATATATTATAATGCCCCGTTTATTTCTGTTGGTTGTTTCCGTGCTATCTATCCTCAGCTCGTTAATTGGAGTAAATCCTGGTATATCAAAACTTTCGCAAGGATAACTCCAAGTTTCTACAAAACATAAAATATCTGAAGATTGCATCAAACAGTCGCTTTTTATATCATTAATGTGAGCGTGAAGACTCTGAACATTATGGAATAAAATTTGATGTCCTGATGTTCGGGAAATCATAAAATTGAAACTTGTTGTCAAAGCTTTATTTGTGTTCAATTCCCTCAGTTCCCTAAATACGGGATCCGATTCAGAAAATTTGTTAGGAGGAATAAAATTTCCTATGATGAATAGACCTTCTGCAGAAGTAGCTCGACTACAAGCGACATATATCGAAGCTCTAGGCATTCTGGGTCGAGTATGAACTACAACTTTATTATATGTGGCACCCTGAGCTTTATGAATAGTTATTCCCTCAGCCGGAACAACTGGAAACTGATTTCTTTCAATTGAAATTTGTTCATTTCTTTTATATTGAAAAGATTTTAGAACTTTTTCAATTAGTGTCCAAGAACTTTCTAGAGGATGAGGCTTTTTTGATCGTGCTATCAAAACCACAGAAGGTTCCAAAAATTTAAACCACAGAGTTGTTGGAAAAGAACAATGGAAATCAATTTGCATAAGTTGTCCAGCTGCCCCATTAAACCAAGTCATCACACATGTTTATATTCACTGTAATCATTTATTTGGCGTATTTTTTAAGTGTCAATTCATAGGATAGTCCCTGCGTTTCAGAAGTTTTGAAAAGTTTAACTCTTTCCATAATATTCTCATTTTCATAGTACCAGATGCCATATGATTTAATGCAATTGCAAAGGCCTGATCCTCCCGTTGTCTCATTATATCTGTTAATTCAAAGTATTTAAATAGCTCCCACAAAGGGGAACCAACTAAAGTGCTGTATGCATCATTGGGATTAGGAGAGAATATCCACCTATCTCTAACAGGTGAGAGTTGCTTCAAATCACCAAACACGATGATCGGTATACCACCGAGCAGACAGCCCCGCTTTGAAAATTTGTTTTAATCTCGATTAATTTTAAATCGATAAGTCTGGAATACAATGAATTAACTGTGCCATTACTAAGTGGCCTCAACTCTCTATTCAACTGATTAACAGGTAAAGAGAATATTGAATGAAGGGTCATTCCACCTATTCCGAATGCTGCTTTACCCGTAGGTGCGCAAAGAAGAACTTTTAGGGAACTTGGATTGAATCCAGGTGTAGAATTGTAACGATAGTTAAGTGCTTGATATATTGCAGATATCAAACGACTCCTTCCTACAACTGCAACGCCTCCAATGAACTCATAAAATAGGCGATTTGTTTTTAGCTGGTGCGTCAAATGTGTCAAATAGGTTATTTGCTTAGTATTTAGACTTTGAACTAAAGAAAATAATTCCTCAACTAGAATTAAAGAGGGTAGTTTAATAAGTCTAATATTGCAATCAGATTCAGTGCCATTAGCTGTTGAATCTTCACCATTCAAGTCCAGCAAATTTATATTTGGGTTTATTTCTGAAAGTGCCAACACTCTGAAATCATTTTCCACTATAGGTAGTTAATTTTGAGCACCTTCCTCTAAGTCTATTTCATTATAAAGACTTTCTAGAACATTTTCAAGTTCTCTTTGCTCAAAAACATAATATTTTCTTTGATTTTCCTCAATTAGAATACGATGTGTTATGCAACACTGCTCATTATCGTTTACAATGGGATCTTTCTGTTCATTCCGCCATGGATAGTAAAGCATTACCATTTCGTGGAAATACTCAACTCTAGCCAAATCTGGGTTAAACCTTCTATACCGAATAATACAAGGTTTGGTACGTTTCGTAACAAAATCACTACCGTCTTTAAGAGACATGACAACCCCGCTTTCTGGTAAATTATCGTTTTCCCTCTCTTCTTCTTCATGATCACTGTCTTGTGCTCTTCTACTAGATTTGAGATATTTATACATAGATGTAAAATCAGCTAAGCAAAGAGTTTCTAACTGATCGGATCTTTGAACATAACGGTCTAAAATACCGGCTACGAATATTTCAGTCGAACCTGAAGGCAGGTTCTGAAGTTCTGCTCTAGGTTTCACCATTCGAACACGTTCCTCAGGTCGAGAGGTATTTATAAATATTTCTGCATTACTTGCTTCCGAAAGATGAAGCCCAATGCAGCAATATACTGCTTCTTGTGCAGATATTTCTGTGCCTGATATAAATTTGTGACCTATATGTTTAAGTTTTTGCTTAACAGTATAATTTCCAGCATTTACCTCTGATATAGCTTCATTTAAGAGCCTAGAAACTCCCCTGTTAGACTTGTTAATATAATTAATTATATATGAACAGCAAGTATATGCATCCTGTATATATTGGATATCCATATTTGCTCTATGGAACTCCAAAAGAGGATTATTTTTTCCAAAAATTTCGGGTTTTGTTAAACTTGATCTAAGGGCTAACAAATAGTCATCAAAAGACATATGTATTCTACTATCAGACAGGAAAGGTTCAAAATATCTTATATTAGAAATGTCTTCTGTAGTCATATTTGAAATTAAAAGGTTTTGAATTTTGAAAAAGTTTTCCTTGTGTCTTTCTGAGTTTTGACGTGTTTCTGTAAGAGGTAACAGTATTTGCGTTAAAGACATTGGTGGATATGGTATACCAAAACGATAAAACTGTTGTCCTCTTATTTCCCTAGTACAAGACCGACTGTGGTTATGCTTTTGATAACTTAAATAATTTTCTAAGTTGCTGACCGAACCATCTGTATTGTTCGTTGTAATTGTCAATAAAATTTATCACATCAGGGAATATCTGAGGATCTTGAAGGTTGATCCTGGGCGCTTTAATAGGCCAAACATGCCATGTACATGCGGGGAACCTCTCTGTTGAAACTCCACTCTCCAGTAGAAATTTGTGACAAATTGCTCTCCAAAAATGACGGCATTATCTTTAAAAAGCTTAAGAATTTGTCGATAGCGGTAGTCAAAATATCTAGCACAAGTAACCGCGTCTGACCGAATTAAGCTATATATATTTTGGGTTGTTAAACTGTTGGCTTCCTCTTCCGAAATATCTTTAGAATCAACAGTTTTAGAGAGGATGACAAAAAGTTCAACCCACTGAGATTCTGCAGCCGATAAAGTGATAAAGAAGGTGGAAGCCCAAATTGGCGAATTATAGCGATTGCCTTTTTCTTCTTAGCTTCCCAATGCGCAAGAGACGATCTAACGCCTTTCAAAACCTTGTAAAACCTTGTTTTGAACAAAGTTTTCATTTAATAGATTTTGGGCCGTAACTTGGTAGCGGCCTGAAAACTTTCTAAGGCAAATGGATGTATTATTCTTAATTTGTAGCTGTTCTAATTTTTTGTAATCATAGAACAACTTTGGAATGGTACACGCTCTTCTGTCAAAACGGCGAACTTCAGAACGTATTATTTTGCTATATGTTTCAGAGCATGTACGTTTCTGCCCAGCGTATATTGTTTCAAATGACAACTCTTCTGAATTATTGTCTTGAATTATGTCAATTTGGTCCCTCACCTGGCGCTATGACTAAACGGTTATAGTCCAAGTTTTCTACAAGAATATTGTCCAAATGAGTTTCTTGACCGCCTGGGTTTAGCTCGGAAGGTAAAAGACCTATGGGAATATTATTACCTGAGGGATTATCATGAGAAGTTTGTGCCGCACGAAAAGATTGACCCATCGGGAATCCTCTGCAGATGCAACAAACGGAACTTCTTCTTGGTTTTAAATTCTGAAATCCAGTTCTCATTAATATGTATATTGTGCTCACGATACAGATTGGTATTCACTAAGAATTGCGTATGGTATCGATTATGTAATCATGATTGTACTCCAAGTGCCTTCTTAAGTGAATTTGTATCACATGAGCCTCATCAAAGGACCTTGGTAGAGATGTCACAATATGGTTAACAGAAATTGGTATATTAACAACAGCACCTTTGAGCAAACTCTGACTTTGATATCCTAATGGACAGATTGTCATAAAAGGCAATCTAGTCATTATGAGACGTTCTTCAATTGGAGTTAAACCTTTCAAACAATCCGGTATTTAAGGAAAGTCTAGACCGTTAGCTAAACATATTTTTGGAACGTTCTTTTTAACAATAGCATTTCTGCAAGTAGCACAAAAATTGTAATTTCCATCTTCTGAAGGAAATTTTTGCATTAAAAAGAAGGCGGATGCAGCATTCGGGTGACCTTGTGCAATAGTTTCGAAATTTCATTTGCGAACTTGGTGTGAAAACCATAAGCCGCCGCAGCAAATACATATTTCAGTAGGGCCCTTATTTATATTTTGGAAATAAATGTTTTTGAAATCTGTTAAATTGCCACTATTATCAGTTTCTATAACATTATTTTCTCTCGTTAATCGGATTCATTGGGACTGCCTTTGGTTTTCAATTTGTGTTTTGAGTGGGTTATCTCTACGAAGGCAAACTTGAACTTGTCTAAGATGTCTCTGATTCAAAATTTCTTCCCTCATACCCCTCCTACTAAGCTGTCGACGTTGTGTTTCTCTATCACGCTCCTCTCTCCTTATTTCAGGATTTCTTCTTGCATGTTCCCTTTGCATTTGATCACGAATGCGCTCTAAATTCCCATACTCAGGATTTCTTGCGCGAAGTTCTCTATGATCCCTAGTGTTCCTACCTTGTTCATCATAACGTACCTCAGGATTTTCTCGACGAGATCTATGACCTCGAATATTTCTTATTTGCTCTTCAGAGAGAACTTGTGGATCTTGCCGCCTTGTTCTATGTTGAACAGTATTTGCAACTTGCTCAACAGATCGAACCTCGGGGTCTTCACGCCGAGACCTATGACCTCGACTATTTCTTATTTGCTCTTCAGAGCGTATTAGCGGATCTTGCCGCCTTTTATGTTGAACAGTATTTGCAATTTGCTCAACAGATCGAACCTCGGGGTCTTCACGCCGAGACCTATGACTTCGAGTATTTCTTATTTGCTCTTCAGAGCGAATTGGGGGATCTTGCCACCTTGTTCTATGTTGAACAGTATTTGCAACTTGCTAAACAGATCGAATCTCGGGGTCTTCACGCCGAGACCTATGACCTCGAGTATCTCTTATTTGCTCTTCAGAGCGAATTTGCGGATCTTGCCGCCTTGTTCTATGTTGAGCAGTATTTGCAATTTGCTCAACAGATTGAACCTCGGGGTCTTCACGCCGAAATCTATGACCTCGAGTATTTCTTATTTGCTCTTCAGAGCGTATTTGGGGATCTTGCCGCCTTGTTCTATGATGAACAGTATTTGCAACTCGCTCAACAGATCGAACCTCGGGGTCTTCACGCCGAGACCTATGACCTCGAGTATATCTTATTTGCTCTTCAGAGCGAATTTGCGGATCTTGCCGCCTTGTTCTATGTTGAACAGTATTTGCAACTTGCTCAACAGATCGAACCTCGGGGTCTTCACGCCGAGACCTATGACCTCGAGTATCTCTTATTTGCTCTTCAGAGCGAATTTGCGGATCTTGCCGCCTTGTTCCATGTTGAACAGTATTTAAATTTTGTTCAAAAGACCGTACCTCGAGATTTTCCCGCCTGGTTCTATGTTGATTTGTATTGATAATTTGTTCCGACAGACGTACATCGGAATATAATCTACGATTAGCGTGACTTACAGTATTTTGTGACTGCTCACTATCTCTATATAAAGAGTTTGCACGAAGAACTCTCATACGTCCTCTATTCTGAAGACGGCTTAGTAATATAGATTTTCTACTTAATCTAGGCATAATTAATTAATAATAAATGGATTAATATATAAAATACTTATAGATAATACTTATATAATTCAGTCCGTCCGGGTGTTAAAAGTTGGACTTCTTTCACTGTAATTCCTTGTAAGTCCTTACTATGACTCCTTTCCCGTGTATAGGTACTATGGTATACTGGTGCACATATGTATATGTGTTTGCTCGCCACTGTATATAATACGGTTTTGCGCGTCACTGTATATAATAATACTTTAAACACTATATAACTAATACACTAAAATTAGTTTGAATAAAGCACTTTGCTGGTTAAGACATCTAGTGAAACTGAAACTACAAACACAGTGTACTGATATTTATTATACTCTTGCAACATGTTGGTACAGCTTACGTACTTTTGTATACCTATATATTACTTAGCTATTCACTAACATAATAATACATAAAATTTAGTTATATTTATATTTTAGAAATTAGTAGTTTATTTCATTGTATTGAAATTAAGTTCTCGGAAAACCCCTCCGTAAATTACTTTTTTTAAACGCTTTCTAAAACAGGGGGATCTATGGTACCTATTTTGAAGGGTCTACCCATGAAGGCTAAATTAACAATAAATTACATATAATTAAGTATGGTATACACATATGTAGAGCAGCTATGTAGATTTTCTTCTTTCTGTCTTAATATCTAAACCTTTCATAAGCTGCCAACGGCGCTAGGTAAAAATGTAATTTTCTTGAGTTTTCAGTGCACCTCACGACCTTCATATTCAAATGTGTCGCAAAACTGAAATAATAGACAATAGCATGTAAACCGATGGGGTCGCAGTTTATCTATAACCACATAAAAAGGGTCTTTAGCCCTTTTAATACTAAATTACTAATATTAATTTCATGCAATTTTTTCTAGAAAGATTTTTTTGTTCTATACAAAGTCCAGCACTCTAAGAAACTTTTTTAGCATTGTTGTCTGGTATATTTTATAATAAGTTCAACATGATGGCTGAGAAAATATACCTAACCACTGATTATCACCAAATATTAGAAGAAATACATGTATATAGAAATCTATATCTATCACTTTAGGTGATGCAAACAACTCTTTGGTGAACAAAACTATACTCTGTTGGAACATGTTGCGAAAGTATAAAAATGTTGCAAAAGAATTCAACATTCATTACTCGATTATTATTTGGTATTTTATTAACTTATTGCTCATAGATTTATTTTGTGTCTATACTATTTTTTTCTCCGAAATGTTAACTTTTATAAAAAGAAGCTATTTAACTCAAACATGGTATATGTGATAAAAACTGAACCAAAGGGATTAGAGGTTGTGGGGTATATGAAGTTGCTGTTGTACCAGAGGAGCGGAAATCCGTATATTAGGGTTATAAGGTTTAAACAAAGTCTAGACCAGTTTCATTCATATGCAGCGATATACATTATTTTTAAGAAAAACTGTCCATTTAATTTCATTAAATTATCAAATTGACGAAAAAAATTATACCATAAGTAGTACATGTGAGCTGGGAAAATAAAAGACCAGAAAACTCCTCCAAACCGGATTTTTAAAAATTGTTGAATTATGAATGTGATATTAACTCCACCAAAGTGGCTAAATTTTATAATATAAGCTTAGGTGGCAAACGTCAACCAAAGAATCGGAATTCATTATATGAAGGTGTGAGGTTTAGACTTAGTATTTGCTAATTTCATTCTAATTCAGCGTCCAACCACATAATTTTTAAGAAATCTTTTCCACTTAATTTCGTTAAAATATCACGTTGATCAACCGGAACGGTGTAAAGTCAGGTGGAAAGGTGGAAATCATATATACCTATATTGGGGATAGAGAAATATATTAATTTTGACATTGCTCAGCTATACTCACTGACCGACATATTCGGCATAAAACTGGTTAGAATAACGAAAAGCATTATAAGTAGTATATGGAATTTTAGGGTAGTATTAAACCGATTTTATTAATTTTTTCCAATACCACATACTACTAACATGCCACAGACTAATAAAATGCTCCCACTGTTTCATTAAGGTACCTCACATACCATCACCAATCAAATGGAGTAAAGTCAGACGAATGTTCGAAAATCCTGATATTAGTTACATGGGGCTAAGGAAAATTTTCCCCCGATTTGATCCTATTATGAGTAAAGCACGCTCTATCATTTTCATTGAGATAACTCACATATGCGGTATAAAGTCACGCGGAAGTTCAAAAATATTTATATTAGATATACGAGGGCTACAAGAACTATTGATCCGATTTAACCCATTTTTGAAACAAAGACATACTATTATCGATAGTTTCATTTATTTATTCTATTATATGAATTTCAATTATATATCTTACACAATGGCCGAT